>NW_019272140.1:79251-90879 GCF_002738345.1 Cucurbita maxima | reverse complement strand
AATAAAATATCTATTTAGGAAGAAATAAAATATCTGTGTTCTTCTTGTATTGTTTTTTCTTTCTACTATATTTAAGCCAAATCATTCCAGAGTTTTTTTCTTGCCTAGTATTAGAGGAGATTTTTTTTTTTCTTTTCAATTACTTTCTTTTTTATTTTTACTAATAATGGAATTTTCTTTTTTATTCAAATTTAAAAGAAAGAATTTGATCGGTAGGATCCATGGATTACTCTAAACCAAATTTCTAGATTAATATAGAACAACTTAGTATTTCTTCCTTAGTTCTCATCTAATCAAAAACATTTATGTTTTTATTGTTCAATGGGTTGAATTCTTAATTTATTGTGAGATAATTAAAATTTTCCTTATAAATTTTTTCAATGAGTTCAAAATTATTACACTAGGTTTAGTATTTTGATGAGAGATTCCTCTTTCTTATTCTTAATCAAATTTTTGAGTGGGCTTGACTTAGTTGATAAATGATTTATGTTGTCTTTCATTTTCTTTTAGTTTGTTTGAAAAAACACATCGATCAATTCCGATTCTCTCTTTTTCTATTTATTGTTTTTCGATTGAGATGTATGGATCCATGGGCCTGTGTCTGCATAGAACTTGAACATGGATTAATGAAAATGTGCAAAAGCTAGTTTAGTTCGTTGACTCGGTTCAGTTTCAAGACATACATCAAGCAAGAACCAATAATTTTATCATTATTAAAGACATTTCAAGTCAATTGAACCTGATTACATATTACAACTTAAATAAACTTAACATGATATGATATGAACTTTATTTATGTCAACATTTCTTAACAATATTAATTGAAATACATCCAAATGATTTGAGAACAAATTCTAAAAACACAATGATAAATTTCAAACCTTAACGTGCATAAAGCACATGGACTAGCAACGAAAAACGATAGATTAGTAAGAAAGACATTTGGTCAAATAGTATGATTCTCAATTCCTGTGTAAGAGGTCAGGAATTCCATAATCAGAATGCCCCACAAGCTCTATCAAATGGTTTTGTGTGTTGTAAAAACAATAGTAAAAAAACTTAACATGATAACTACAAATAAATGATCTCCAAAGAAAACAAAAGTATTTTTAGTGGTAGAATTATGTTCCTTAGACTTTATTGCCCTAGTATACCAAGTAATGGGAAAGTATATATGGGATGCCTTAAAGAAAGTAATCGAGTATGTTTTTATATTTAGATTTTTCATGATTGTCATTTGTATGAAGTGACAGGTCTGCTACTCGAGACACATTAAAAAATAGAAAAAGTAGTATAATATATTAAAAAGATAATGTTTCTAAATATTTGAGTTCATAATTATACAAATATTGATAAGTTAAGGAATCACTATAAGGAGAGTAAGATTCGGATTACCTTGTTGATCGAATATCTCAAGGCAAGAACATTGTTTGAGATTCGAATCACTCCACAAGCAAGATCGATCATGTCTAGCTTGAATGATTCTTGTTGATCAAATATCTCAACACAAAAACACTTGTTTGAGATTCGAATCACTCCACAAGCAAGATTGATCATGTCGAGCTTGAATGATTCTACATGCGACCTAAACTACATATAATTGCAAAGAAACTTAGCCATTAGCTAAAGAAAAGCACAAATGCTCCTTTTACTATATTTTTCAAGTCTCCCTATAAATACAACATACATGGCTTTATATAGTCTCAAAATGAAACTATTAAAGGCATTCCAAGAGTTGTAACATTCATACTTTATGACTATAATTAACTATTATGTAATTGTAACCTAAAGTAAATAAAAAGTCTTAAAATACATTAATGAAGTACAATAACTCTAAATTACTCTAAAATGTAATCCACCAAAATTTATAACATGAAACTTCATTCTTCTTCAATGTGCCATGAATTGAAATATCTTTTGATAATTTCAACTATATTTTCTTCATATCTTCATTGAAGAATATTGTATGATTGATGTCTGTTGGTCCATATCAAATATTATCATAATAAGGTCAATGAGGGGAATACACCAATTGTTGGGCAACAAAGTCAACACAAAGAAATTAGAAAAGAAATATGAAAACTTGAGTTGTGAAAGGTGTAAATTGGAAAGAATCTTAGTGCTCGAGGATAATATAGTGTTATGAAAACTAGCTAGATTGAATCTTCAAAGATTAATGTAAATTTTGTGAAAATTTAGAGGAACCCTTTTAGTATGTTTGCAATAGCTTAGTCATGCAGCAACAACGTAATGCTTCAAATACTCTTCCTTATGATTAAATACTAATGGTTCGTGAGGTCAGAAGTCTTTCTTTAATGTTAAGGATATTTAGTCCTAAAGTATAACTTACCATATATATCATATTTGATCTTTTATTATAGGATATTTGTGTTCTATCACAGCTCTTTTCATTTATTGTTATTCCCCTATCCTTTATAATTTATTTGATTATTTGAGAACTTCATTTATGTCGGGTGGTTTTAGCAAATACATGAGATTATAATGATGGTGTTTATATAACACACGCGGAAGCAATTTGGATCTTAGGCACTTTTAGAACATCAATTATAGTAAATAACTAGCATGTTCATGAGTATTAAAACTTAATGAGTTTGAATACTAACCTTTTGTAGTTCAATTTCTTTTTTCCTCACAAACCGGTTTCGAACCACCACTAGTGTCTTCTCCACTATCCTCCGGCCTTAGAACGGGATTGTGGAATCCAGTGAGTGACTAAACTTGGGAGGGATTTTGTATATATGAAGAGAGTGTTTGTGAGAGGTTTTTCTCAAGGTTTTTCACCAAGAAGAAGACATTTCATGTTTTATGATCACTCTATTTATAGAGTCATGTTTGCATGTTCATGCAAATTTGAGATCACCAAATTTTGACACTAAAAATTCCACTCAAATGTTTGGGATTACGTGGCAAGCATGCATACTTGAGTTAACCAAATTTTGACACTCAAATTTGTAGGGTTTATTTGGCAAACATGCAAGTTTGGTTAAACAAAATTTTGACACCTCAAAATTCCACTAATATGGATTTTTCCATTAAATGAAGTCAACATTTTGACTTTCTTCATTTTGATTCAACAATCAATTTGAATTATAAATTTCAAATTAAAGTAATATTTAATGATTAATTAAATATTTAATTAATATTTAATATTAATTCAAATGCCAATCCCAATTAATTCCGACACATATTTGATTAAGATATTAAATTTTATTTAAATATCTCAGATTCTTTCTTTTTGTTTAATTCGTAAATAAAACAAAAATGCAGTTATATATATCGTATATATGTAGTGCATTCTCTCTAATTTGAATTCGAACACTTCGAACTCACTCGTCACACTGTTCTATGGTTTAGTCCGATATGAGCTACCAGAGGGACCTAATGGACCTATAGATCATGGGCTCCAACGATCCAAGATTAACCGGTTAAACTCATTAACTTTGTTAACCAACATTCGTTAAGAACTAGGACATTCCACTATAGCCTAGTAGTTGCACTCCCCTCACTATAGATATATTTTTGTCCATTTGATATAACCATGATTAGTAAGTCGATCCTTCACAGGTTGTTCGTAACTAGAGCTGGGTCAATTTACCGTTTTACCCTTGAAGTTACTTCTTGTTTCTTATGTCTCACTGATCCTCTAATGAACAATTGGTTTGTGGTCCAACAAGTAAACCGGATCCCTCTCAGGCCAATGAGAGGGTGGGGCCCCTTATTCAAGACCTGGAGTCAGTAATTAAGGGAACTACCTCTCTTCTATCCCTAAAACTGGGTAGGAGTGAATTCCATCTTGCATCCCACGTCCTCAGCCATTTACCGTGTCTTACCCCTGAAATGAGAGACCTATTGAATTGGCGAACTTGAGCCACTCTCACCCATGCAAATCTAAGAATAATTCCGAATAAACAAGGAGTTCATGGTTAGCTCAAGATTAAGATCGAGTTACTTAGGTCATCGAATGAAAAGAAAATCAGTCTCAACAGTAAACGACATTATAAAGTGAGAGTGATTTTCTTCATGGTCCGATCTTATGCAATACTTATTGCATAGGACGCCTTCACTCACATGTCTTCACATGTACAATTTTAGTGATCGCATTGTTTATATCATATACAAAAGTGGGCCGCATCCATAGTGTCCTCAGGATAAGGTACTCAGTCTTATCCTTATACTATATACTTGAACTTGATCAACTCTTATGTCTCTACATATAGTTCAAGTAATCATACTATAGCCAGAGTGTTCTTAGTTTATTGGATTTAGATTAATGATCGTAAAGTTCACTTTATTCAATAACAACCTTTACTGAATAAACAACAATAATAACTTTATTGAAAATAAAATATGCTTTTGTTTACAAACTATGAGTTTTAGGACATAAAACTCAACAAACACCCACTTGGACTAAAACTCTAGTAGAGTTTTATAACGTTGAGTAGAGAGAAAGACATAAATACAATAAACTAGGGCATCACATACTCATGCCTTTTCTCCCACTTGCCCTAGATTACCTAACTCGTAGTCCTAGACTCACTAGGTGCCCTTCATACACTTTAACCGTGAGGGGCTTTGTAAATGGATCAGCAATGTTGTGCTCTGAAGCTATCTGTGTGATGATCACATCTCCTCGTTACACAATCTCTCTTATGAGATGATATTTGGGCTCAATATGTTTTCCTCGCTTATGGCTTCTTGGTTCTTTTGAATTTGCAAACTCTTTGCTCGTGATCCTGTTCAATGAACCCCTCTGGTTGAGCCATATGGATACTCTCTTCAAGATTGTCGTTTAGAAAGGATGTCTTAACATCCATTTTCCAAATTTCATAATCATAAAATGTGACAATAGAGTATTCTAATCGATTTAAGCATAGCAACAGGAGAGAAGGTTTCTTCATAGTTCACCCCCTCTCTTTGGGTATAACCCTTTGCTACTAGTCGTGCTTTAAAGGTCTGTACCTTACCGATTTGGTCTCGTTTCCTCTTATAGATCCACTTGCAACCAATAGGTTTTACCCTATCTGGTTGATCTACAAGTTCCCAGATTGAATTGAAGTACATTGACTCCATTTCAAGATTCATGGCTTTAATCCACTGATCTCTATCTTCATCATTCATTGCTTGTTCATAGATCAATGGATCCTCAATGCCATCATCAGGTATGATGACTTGAGTTTCTGCCAAACCCAAGTAACGATCGGGTTGAGTTATAACCCTCCCACTACGTCGAGGCATTCTCAACTCTTGAGAAGGATGTGATTGACCAGAAGTGTCAACTCCATCAACAACTCTTATTGAAGGACCAGCTTGATCAACAACTCTTGTTGTTGTATCAGTAGCTTCTTTAGAAATCTTACTTAATACTTGTTCGCTACGAGGTTGATGATTTCTTACGTGATCTTCCTCTAAGAATGTAGCGTTTGTTGATACAAACACTTTATTTTCTTGAGGGTCATAAAACAAACCATCTTTCGTCTCTTTGGGGTATCCTACGAATAGACATAATTTTGAACGACGTCCTAATTTCTTGGAATTTTGCACCAACACATGTGCATCCCCAAATTCTGAAGTGACGTAAACTACCTTTACGCCATTTTCATAACTCATAAGGTGTTTCTGAAACACTCTTAGTAGGAATCATGTTCAAAATGCATGTAGCAGTCTCCACTACATATCCCCAAAACGGATCGGGTAATTGAGCGAAACTCATCATAGATCGAACCATGTCTTACAAAGTTCTATTTCTCCTTTCTGATACACCATTTTCTTGAGGCATACCAGGGGCTGAGAGTTGTGACCTTATTCCATGTTCTATCATATAGTCCTAAAATCTTAAGTCCATGTACTCTCCTCCTCGATCTAATTGAAGTGTTTTAATAATTTTACCTAATAGATTCTCAACCTCAGTCTTATACTCTCTGAATTTTTCAAGAGCTTCGAGCTTGTGACGTATTAGATAAAGATAGTCATACCTTGAATAATCCTCAATAAATCTGATGAAATATTCATACCCTCCTCGTGCTTTGACATTCATTGGACCACAGAGATCTGTATGCACGAGTTCTAAGGTTTCTTTGGCTCTATAACCTTTTTCGAAAAACGATCGTTTAGTCATTTTACCCTCAAGACAAGACTCACATGGAGGTAAATAGTTGTCTTCTAACTTATTTGGAAGTCCATTTTTATCCAATCTATCAATCCTATTGCGATTAATGTGGCCTAGTCTTAAGTGCCAAAGATAGGTATTAGGAGAAATATTTTGTCATTTATTTTGAGTTTCAGCTTTTTTAAACATCTCGGTATTTAAAATGGCTTTTATTTCGCTCGATTTTAACATATATAAGTTATTTTCTAATTTTGCAGAACAAATATGAATACCTCTTTTGCAAATGAACAAGAGATAGATATTAGATTTCTTTTCATTTCAGGAACAAAAAGTACATTATCTAATATAATGAATCTATCTCCAAAAAACAACTTTAAATTTCATACTGATCTTGCTGAGACAGCTTTTCCTGTTCCAACCCTGAGTGTTATCTCACCATCCGCAAGCATTCTCCAGAAGCTAGTTTCCTGGTAAAAAGAACAAATATGATTAGTCGCCCCTGAATCTAGTATCCAAGTTAAGTTTTTATACTCTACTGAACATATTTCTACAACGAGTAAATCATATTTACCTTGTTGTGTCTTTTCGGCTTTATTCTCTGCAATGTATTTTGGGCAGTTTCTCTTCCAGTGCCCGTTTTCGTTGCAATGAAAACATTTTTCTTTATCTGCTTTTTGAACCTTGTGTTTGCGGTTAGTAGGAATCTTATTTTTTCCTTTACCCTTCTTCTTCATCAAAAATACTTTTAGAAGTTGAAGGTCCAGGCTTAGTTTCTTAGTACGATACACGTAGTAATTTTTTGGAGATAGCAACATTTTCTTCTCCTGTTTGTCCCTTGTTCGTTAAGAGGGATTGATAAGTCTATAGCTCATTGAGAAGAGCAATCAAGTTATATTCTATTTTTTTCATTACCACATTTGTGCGGAACTGACTTGACTCTTCTCATCAATGACAACTTCATTTTCTTCTGTCACATTGAAATTGACCATCATGTCTAGGACAGTTCTCTAACTGAGGTCGCTTCTTACATACGACAGTTGTAAATGTATTTTATGGCTTCATGTCTAAGGGAGAAGGACGGTTGTCCAAACATCTCTTTTGGAGATTCCATAACTCTTAGTAATTCTTCGAAAGTGTGACCCGCCATTTTCAGACCTCAGAGATCGGTCCCAACGATGCTATCGAACGAAAAAGCCAAAGTTGGGAACGAACCTAAGAAATCCTATCCATTTCTAGAGTTTGTGTTGTTTCGACTCCCATGTTACAACCCTCCAAATGGGTAGTAGCTTTTGGGCAACATGTAGGTGGAACATGGGAATCTCACGGTGCAACCTAGTGGTGGAGACCATAGGAGGTGTTGATATACTTCCTTCTCCCACTTACTATAAATACTTTCTCTATTCACATTGTTATTGACTCATGCAAATACCTTCCGAATGGAGGACGCTCCCAGGGCGACACAAGGCCGAGCATGAATCTCACGGTGTGAATTTTTCAGAGAGCGTAAAAGGAAAACGATGTATCTCATATATCTTTTTCCTCCCACTAAGTATTTTAGACGGTTGGGTATACCTATTACATCGTTATATTCCGACTAATTAAATATAGCTTAAGTCTAGGTTATTTTTCTAAAACTTATATCACTTAAGCATGCTCATAAAACTGGGCTAACTAAGCTCAAGTACTGGTCCGATCTCCAGGTAGTAGGTGTTTTGTAAACCGTCAACGTAAGATTTTAACTATTAAAATTGATCGTGCTTGGTTCTTAACCCTGAATGAGCATGTACTTAACTTTATTATAGATTTTAACGTCTATCTCATTTTATGACGTTGAAAATAACCTATAACATGCATCTGACATGCTTTATAACAATTATATAATCATCCATTCCATGCAATAATATAACAATTTATATCTATCACTCATGGAACCCTAAACATGCATACTATAAATTATAATAATTATAACATACTTGGAATGCATGAAACATGCTTAGCCTATAGTGAGATTTTAAATCTATATGACATACTTTGTGCATATACATTTTCTATTTAATTAAAACATACATTCATAATGCATAATTAATTAAACACGCTAAAGTGGATTGGTTTTGGCATTTTAAAACAAGCAATTAACTAAATTATTACATTAATAATTAAAAATAACTCGAACCGCTCCCGAGGATCAGGAATTGGGCGACCCAACCCTTAAAAACGTTCAACCAGACCCCAAAGGCAGAAAAACCACCTGAACTGCCTCTTCCATCTTCTTCTTTGGTTCAGCTTGCTATCTCTTCCATTTTCGATCAATTACAACCTAAAATGGACTCTAATGACTCCATAAAAATTACAGACCTTTCTTCATTCATTAAAGCCCATACACATTAGGCTTATTACAATAATTGTATCAAATAGAAGCATAAAAAAATGCCAAAACCAAAACCATCCACTTTAGGAACCACAAAATTTCATTCAAGAAATGGTACCCACCATGATCAAATTAATGTAAATAAAGTGCCTAAAACTTGCTCTGATACCAATTGATGGTGTTAATATAACACATGCGGAAACAATTTGGATCTTAGGCACTTTTAGAACATCAATTATAGTAAATAACTAGCATGTTCATAAGTATTAAAACTTAATGAGTTTGAATACTAACCTTTTGTAGTTCAAATTCTTTTTTCCTCACGAATCGGTTTCGAGCCACCACTAGTGTCTTCTCCACTATCCTCCGGCCTTAGAACGGGATTGTGGAATCCGGTGAGTGACTAAGCTTGGGAGGGATTTTGTATATATGAAGAGAGTGTTTGTGAGAGGTTTTTCTCAAGGTTTTTCACCAAGAAGAAGACATTTCATGTTTTATGATCACTCTATTTATAGAGTCATGTTTGCATGTTCATGCAAATTTGAGATCACCAAATTTTGACACTAAAAATTCCACTCAAATGTTTGGGATTACGTGGCAAGCATGCATACTTGAGTTAACGAAATTTATTGGATTTAGATTAATGATCGTAAAGTTCACTTTATTCAATAACAATCTTTAATAAATAAACAACAATAATAACTTTATTGAAAATAAAATATGTTTTTGTTTACACACTATGAGTTTTAGGACATAAAACCCAACAATTATAACTTACCATATATATGATATTTGATCTTTTATTATAGGATATTTGTCTTCTATTACAGCTCACCATAGGTATCATGTTTTCCTTTTATT
This sequence comes from Cucurbita maxima, assembly GCF_002738345.1. Lineage (NCBI taxonomy): Eukaryota > Viridiplantae > Streptophyta > Magnoliopsida > Cucurbitales > Cucurbitaceae > Cucurbita > Cucurbita maxima. The sequence continues at coordinate 81,523 of NW_019272140.1, read as the reverse complement.
ACAGGCTTTTTTCATTTATTGTTATAACCCTATCCTTTATAATTTATTTGATTATTTGAGACCTTCATTTAGGTGTGGTGGTTTCAGCCAATACATGAGAATATAAAACGTAGGGTAATGTGCTTATCAACAATGTGAAGTTAACAAGACAATAATAATAGGTTCTAAAGCACAAAAACATGTGGATAAATTTCAAATATTGAGGCGCATAAAAGATATGGACCGGCAACTAATATTGATAGATCCACTACAAGGCATTTGGTCTAGTGTATGATTCTCGCTTCGGGTGCGAGAGGTCCCGAGTTTGATTCTAAAAATGTCTCCAACAATTATATCAAATAGAAGCATGCAATATAATAAGATTTGAAATAGGTTTTTTAAACCTTGAATCAAGAAGTAATTCAAATTGATATTTGGAAAGAAAAAAAAAGCTATATTTAATTATAATTTACAAGTGTCTTTATAACATATTAATTGAAGAGAGCAAACAATAAGAATAAACAAACAAAGGAAATTTGTGTATGTATGATTCTCTTCAAATCTTGGAAATTATGAGGATTCCTCTCCTTTCTTGACATCAAGACTTACTTTTTTGGGACTTGGAACATAAACAGTCATCTACTCTTACTCCTACTCCCTTCTATAAGAATCAACATAGCATAATCATTCCATGAAGGATGAGGTAGTCTTATAAAAGAAGATGAGGGTACCACTTTCTATTGCAGAATTTCTATGTGAATAGAGAATGAACCATATTCTTGGGAGATAAGATAGAGCTTGCACTGATCTCCCAATAGAAGTTTTACCTAGGTCATCTATCGTCACAATCCTTTTAAGGAAAATGCGCCAAAATAACCAGTGAACAATAACATTTAAAGAAGTTTCAGAGAGCAAGAAGAGGATTGTGATAGAAGTTTCCCTAGGTAAAACTTCTTTAAACGTCTTAGCCAATCATGACCTCATAATGAGGAGTCTCTTGGACAACAATAGCATATGGACAACAAATGTCTTAGCCAATTGTAACGGTTATGATTGCTCAAGGCGTGTCGCCCAAATAACCGATAAACAATAACATTGTCCAAATAACAACCTTGGACAACAAATTTTTTACAAGAATGGCTGAGACATGCAACATGCAACCACAGGCAACATGCCTTGGGCAATCATGACTGTGACATCTGCCCCCACACAGTTTATTGGATAAGGCTGACTTTAGGTCTCTCGATGCGCTTGTAGCTGATCTCATAATGAGGAGTCTCTTCCAACCTACTAGGTGCTGTTGAAAAGTACTTCTCGGTTTGTTGAGTCTTCATGTCTTCTCTGTTCGTGTCTTTCCTACTTTCTTCGCTTAAAACTTTTTCTTAATTGTATGACGTCATATCACCTGCTTCTGCTTGATGTCTTCTTTGTCGAAATAATAACGTTTCAAGTTACTAACGTGGACAACAAGGTTAGTCCGCATCCATAAGAGCAATTAGATTCTATATGATGTCTTCATAATCTTACGGATAACTTTAACTAGTCCATAGTATTTTCACACCAGTCTTTGGTTTTGTTGCTTTGAACTCGAAGTTGATCTAACCTTAACTTATATGAACTCTTTATTTTTCTTGAAATTATTGTGGTTGACGCTTCCGACTGACCCTTCTCTACATCAGTCTAGATGATATTTATGTGTGAACATGTGTTGCTTCAATGGTTTGTTTTTGTCTCCCTTCTTTAGTATCTGACCTTGTTTTTGTCTCTCTTGGTGGGGATAAATCCATTATCTGACCTTGTTTTGCGTCGTGGTGTTAATGTAGTGGCAACAAGGTTTCTATTGAGATTGGCGCACTCGAGCTCCCCTTTTCAATTACAACAATAGCAGAAAGCGTAGATTCATCATGGCTATGATTATTTTTCAACTGTTGTATCGACATCATTTTCAACCCTCTTGGTTGATGGATGTTTTTCTGAATGATCGTCGGGTTAGACTCCGTTACTGCTAGACATTTTGCTAGGGGCATGTAAATGACTTTGTGTTTCAGCAGGACGTTCATTCCTGACACGATGTCGAAGTCATCCATTTCAACTATCACTAAACAATTTTCCTAGTCCAAGGCTCTAGCTTGATTAGAGTTCTCATTGTGACTCTTAAGACAGACAAAGCTTCAAATTTGACGGCGTTCATCTTTCCTGTATCTTGATGCCAAAGGATGTTAAAATATTTTGCATCGGTCTCCATCATGTTGTGGGTGGCTCTAGAGTTGACAATGGTGTTCCTTACTACTTT
>NW_019272140.1:72460-77284 GCF_002738345.1 Cucurbita maxima | reverse complement strand
GTTTATTATTTTAAAGAAAATTTCTTTCTCCATCTTATTCCTAATAACTCTTCAACTAAATTCATATTATGCTAAGAAACAAATTTTTTACTCGCAAGAAGTAAAATATGCAACTTTAACTAAAATTTCATTGAAACAAATTTTATTGTCATACAACATAGATGACAATTATAGCCTTCAAACAAAAACAAGAGTAGTTGTGGTGAATGGGATAGAAACTCTAGTGTTCATCCATAATATACAACCACTACCTAAATTATTTCCTATAACTTTGAAAACATAAGTTGTAGTTGAAAATTACATAAAACAATCCCCAAAATCCAAGACCTCGTGTCCAATTAGTCAATCCTAAAGATAGCAACTAACATAGAGTAATTGAAAATTTAAAGTTCCAGTTACTTAACTAAATTTGATCTCGTCTTTTATAAAACATGAGTTGCACTTAAGTTCATGAAATATTTGACTCCAACTCTTAGTACTATTAATGCAATTATATTTCATATGAGTTTGTCATAAATCAAACTATGTTACATTCAATACAACTTCATTTTCTTGTCATAGGAAGCAAAATAGAAGAATTAAATCAAACAAACTGATGAACTGAGCCGAATAAATCCAACCCAACCCAAACGGATTAGTTTGATTCATTTGTTGGGTTGTAGTTTATTTGAACACTTGCATACTAGACCATCAACTTTTTGTTTTATAGTCCAACAACCGCTCAAGAAAATAGATTTCAAACTTGAGAGAAAAAAATATACTGAGGAGTTAAAAATGTTGCAATTTTTTAGAAAGGGCATTTGGTCTAGTGGTATGATTCTCGCATAGGGTGCAAGAGGTCTCGAGTTCAATTCTCAAAAGAATGAGCATCAAAGAAAACAATTCAAACACCATAGTGTATATTCTTCCATCTTAAAACTATGATGATGCTCTTTTTTAATATCATTTTATCTTTTCCACTTTCAATAGGCATGCCTACCCAAATCCTAACGTGCCTATCCCAAATCCTAACTTTCGATATTTGCTTTACTTGTGTATTCCACAATATGTGTCTCAAATGGAACTATCAAACTAAAACTTACATTATTTTCTTCTCAATACAGTAATTGTTGCAAACCCTATGTAAATAATTTAACAGCGGTCTAGTCTAAAAGATATAATAATAATGATTATTTCTCATGGATTTCATTAACAAAGAAAATAAATGAAATAATGACGATACATTCCATAAAAAACATAATATATAGTCCATACTAAGGGCATTCGGTCTAGTGGTATGATTATTGCTTCGGGTGCAAAAGGTTGTCCAAAAGAAAAAAAGCACTAAAATAATTAATTATCAGGTTTATGAAAAAGAAATTGTCATTCTTTTGTCTTTTAAAATCCATACTAAGGGCATTTGGTCTAGTGGTATGATTCTTGCTTTGGGTGCAAGAGGTCTCGAGTTCGATTCTCGGAATGCCCCTCCAAAAGAAAAAAAGTACTAAAATAATTATCGTCTCAGGTGTGAGAGGTCTCAAGTATATCGTTTCTACTATAAAGGCATTTGGTCTAGTGTTAGTCAGCTATTTGAATAGCCTGAAGTCATCATAGCCTCTCCACCGGTTCCGAAGACTCCTTCGGCATCAATGTGCTCCAATGAAAGAGATCAGACCCTTTCCGCAACTACCAAAGTGCACTAAACCTAGTAGAGATATTCGACCTAACGAAAATGGATCTGAGTTATACACGCTTTCTTTTTCAACCTACACATATGCTCCATGCCAAACTCACGTAACTAGTCAGAAGATGCGGCCCACAATTGAAAGAAAGACAAGTGTAACAATCGCACTCTTGCAGTAGTGAGACAATAATTATGTGACATTTGTTCTAATCCAGTGAACAAGTCAACCATGCAAAATTCAGACTGAACGAAAAATAGCAGTGTATGCTTAAATCACGTTTAGAAGAAATATTTTAGAAAACGTGAGCGAGGAAAGACGTCAAAAACAATTTCTAATAGAGCAATGTTATAAGCTAAAAGTGAATAAACAACAACTGGTCACGTTCTCCTATAGTACATTTTGGGACATTTTAGTTCTGATGAGTGTATATATGATTTTGAGGAATAATCATACATACCGTAGGATTAATCTGATTGACGCTGTCCATAAACATGACGTTCAACATCATCAAAGAGAAGACGACATCGGGCCTATTGAAGGTGTTGTCAAATATGTACGAAAATACGTCGGCTATGAACAAAGGTGTATTTGATGCAGAGGTTGTTCAATCTACAAATGTCGATATGTTGCAAATCATATAAATTAGTTCAACATGATTGTAAGTCAATTGAGTTGGGTGGAAATTATGTTAAAAAATGAAATTAAAGCATTGATTTTTGTGTAATCTTTACTCGAGTCGTGGTATACTGTTGTTACTGCAATCAACAGTTCACGAGGATCTAATAAATTGAAATTTAATGAAATTCAAGATGTCAGCGAAAGCCCAAACGAGAAATTGGAGATTCATCAGACAATGCTCTCATTGTTGATCGAAGGAGAAGAAGTAAATCAAAGAGCCCAAACAAACATGGGCGATCAAAATTAAGAAACCGTGAAAAATCTCCAAACAAACAAAATGAAAAGAGTTGAAATTGTGGAGAAAAATAACACTTTCGAACAGATTGTACAAAATTGAAGAAAAGAAAAATCACAAATTTAAAGATAACAATAATTCCATATGTTCAGCAGAAGATACTGAGAATACTTTAATCCTTAGCGTGAATAGCCCAATTGAATTTTGGATTTTAGATTCAGTTGCATCGTTTCATTCGTCTCCAAGTAAGGAATTTTTTCAAAATTTAAAATAAGGAAATGTTAGGAAGGTGTATATTGCCGACAACAAAACGTTGGAGATTGTTGGAGATTGAAGGGAAGAGAGATGTCTACATATAAACTCTAACAGAAAATGAGTGAGTGGACATTATAGAATGTCATAAATATTTCTGATCTCAAGAAGAATCTGATCTCTATTGGTCAGTTGGATAGTACAGGTTATGCAACCGAGTTTGGAAAGAGTTTGGGAAAGATTGTGAAGGGTGTCATGGTGGAAGCATGACCTAAAATATGGAACCCTATACACCAACTAGAGTGTATTAAAAAGGTTGTTGTTGCTAAGAGTGTTTCCAATTCAAGTAACAGCAACAACAACCAAGTTTTTACACCCTACAGCAGTGTCAATAGACTTGTACATATGAGCATCAAAGAAATGAAGATGATGGGTGCAAATGAAGTTTTAGAAGGCCTAAAATCTATTGATATGGGTGTTTGTGAGAGCTGCGTTATGGAAAAATATAAACGAGTTAGCTTCACAAAAGCGGCTAGAGAATCAAAGAAAGTGCGATTGAAAATGGTCCATACAGACGTTTGGGGACCATCTCTAGTTTCTTCATTTATAGTACCAAAATTTCACGGATTAGATGTCTCGCACTGTGCAACGAAAACTCTCTGTTTTCCTAAGGCTAGTTATAAATCTCATGAACACTCTTTTCCTCCTCACGATATCTAGACACTATAACGTTGATCCAGTATTGTCTTATATAGTTAACGTTCACTCTTTAACGTCCAAGGACATTTTATAACTACCACGAAAATCAAAACATACAATAAATTTATACAAGTTTTACAACATATCATATACTACAAAATAGGGTTAGACTTCTTACTTTGTTGCGGAGAGACGTGTCATTGAGCTGAGTCAAAGAGATATACGACTCTTTATCCTAAGAAAAAATTTATATAATTTAAAATCCGGCTGCTCTGATACCAATCTGTCACAACCCAAATTTCAAAGGTTCAAAACTCAAATAGAAACTAAAATTGAAAGTGAAAACAAATAAAAACAAATAAAAATAAAAGTAAATTAATATAAAATAATGTTGTAAAATTAAAATGAGATTGAGAAAACAACACCACATTAAATATAAAATTAAATTAAATTATAAGACGGTGTTGTTCAAATTTATCCAAACAAAAAAAAAAAAAAGTGTTTGGGATAGAATTACAAAAAAAAAAAAAATACAAAAAAACTCAAACACAAAGACCTGTGACCGCATCTTCTGTGAGTGCACAACCTTTGAAGGCTCCCTCATACGCTGCATAACAACCCCATCTGTGAGTGCAAAACCTTTGAAGGCTCCCTCATACGAACCCATCTAAGATAATCACACATGTGGCCGCATCTCCTGACTTTAAACTGCTAGTCTAAACATGGTTTCGTCACCAAAGCTTTAGAGTTTAATCTATCTTTACAAAAATATTTTGTAAAATATTTTTCTCTTAATTTATAATTAGTCATCAAAAGTAATAATTAGGTACAAATTTGGTTTAGAATTCAAAACTATCAAATCTTGCTGTTCCTTAACTATATTCAAATTGAGATTCTAGAACTCCTTGTACCTTAAATAAAGTTGGTCTCCTCTAATAAAATAGGAATTTCTCTTAAGATCATTAAATCCTCAGAGATCCTAGGCTCAATATCATTAATACAATTATGTTTTATCTTAAACACGCCAAACATGAAACTAAAGTGCGTTCAATTTAACTCCATTTTATTGTCATCTTGAATGATGTTTAGGGTATATTTTTTGATTTACCTTAAAGCTCTTGTGACATGACAGTTCATATTAGTTAAACTTTCCTCAAAATCAGAAGTTAAAAAACAACAACGATGAACCTAGGTCTATTAGTCATTTCAAAGACAATTTCTTTCTCCGTCTTATCGATAATAATAGTTCAACTAAATTCATATTATGCAAAGAAACAAGTTTACGACTCATAAAAA
>NW_019272140.1:72061-72322 GCF_002738345.1 Cucurbita maxima | reverse complement strand
GTTATTTTATACTTACCATCACTTTCTTAGTACTCATAGTCTTTCTTAACATCCCATCCCAAGGCTTTATTCTCCAAGACACGTCATTTTATACTTACCATCATGCTCTTAATACTCATAGTCTTTCTTACCTAGTGTGATTCAAGACACGTCATTTTATACTTACCATCATGCTCTTAATACTCATAGTCTTTCTTACCTAGTGTGATTCAATCTTTCAGCTCAAACTTTCCTCTCGTCCGACGGAAAAAGTAGGAGTAC
>NW_019272140.1:44559-72056 GCF_002738345.1 Cucurbita maxima | reverse complement strand
CTTTCTTACCTAGTGTGATTCAATCTTTCAGCTCAAACTTTCCTCTCGTCCGACGGAAAAAGTAGGAGTACGACTACCTTTTCCTTTTCTTGCCCGAGCCAAGGGATCATTCAATTTCTACCAAAAAGTTTGTTATCTATTAGTTGCCATAATCAAATGTATTTCTCATTTCATGTTAGATCCTCCAAGAGCTTCCTAGTCCGTAGTAGACGAAACCTTGGACTTCTATTGGACTTATAGCATTGCCTGGTGAGCTCGCCGTTGAGGGTTGGCCTTACAGGAGATCGAGCAGCCTTTCTTTCCTTGCCTGGTATGCTTTCCCGCTTATCGTGTAACTAGCCAACTAGCCAAAGAGAGAGGGAGAGGAATCATGTCAATCAATTTGTATGTGCATTTTGTCCATCCTGTACTTGTCTGCTTAGCTTTCTTAGCAAACATCTCCGGTTTCCCTCGAACCAAGAGGTTCGCTTATCTATACTCAACAGTCACACTTTCAGCTGAAAGACTTATTTTTTTTCATAAAGTCGGTTCCAAGATCAAGAAAGAATGAAGCTGCTCAAAGGGACGGCTACGCGATATGTCTTTTCATACTCACCTTTTCTTTAACCCTGCTATCAACCGAGCCATTCTCGTTTGTTGCTTTAAGGGGTCTCCCCATTGTAGATTACTCGGATTGGTTCTCGCATCCCTGTGCCAAAAAGTATGGGCGAGTTTGGTTTGAGTGTTCATCGATTGGGTGGATCCATATGCTCCGGAGGGGTGAGACGAGGTGTAGCGCATCTGTTTTGGGTATGTTGTCCGCTAAAGGTTTTAGGAAAGGGGTACAAATTTTCTACAAAAAAACGAACCAAAATCCTTCTTCCTTGCACGACTCACTCCTATCACGTTTAGAAGAAATATTTTAGAAAACGTGAGCGAGGAAATACGTTAAAAACAATTTCAAATAGAGCAATGTTATAAGCTAAAAGTGAATAAACAACAACTGGTCACGTTCTTCTTTAGTGCATTTTGGGACATTTTAGTTCTGAAGGGTGTAGATATGATTTTGAGGGCTAATCATACACGCCGTATGGTTAATCTGGTTGACGCTTTCCAGAAACATGACGTTCAACATCATCACAGAGAAGACGACATCTGGCCTATTGAAGGTGTTTTCAAATATGTACGAAAATACGTCGGCTATGAACAAGGTGTATTTGATGCAGAGGTTGTTGAATCTACAAATGTCGATTTGTTGCAAATCATATAAATTAGTTCAACATGATTGTAAGTCAATTGAGTTGGGTGGAAATTATGTTAAAAAATGAAATTAAATCATTGATTTTTATGTAATCTTTACTCGAGTCGTGGTATACTGTTGTTGCTGCAATCAACAGTTCACGAGGATCTAATAAATTGAAATTTAATGAAATTCAAGATGTCAGCGAAAGCCTAAACGGGAAATAGGAGATTCATCAGACAATGCTCTCATTGTTGATCGAAGAGGAAAAAGTAAATCAAAGAGCCCAAACAAACATGGGCGATCAAAAGTAAGAAACCGTGAAAAATCTCCAAACAAACAAAACGTAAAGTGTTGAAATTGTGGAGAAAAATAACACTTTCAGACAGATTGTACAAAATTGAAGAAAAGAAAAATCACAAATTTGAAGATAACATTAATTCCATATATTCAGCAGAAGATACTGAGAATGCTTTAATCCTTAGCGTGAATAACCCAATTGAATTTTTGGATTTTAGATTCAGTTGCATCGTTTCATTCGTCTCCAAGTAAGGATTTTTTTTCAAAATTTCAAATAAGAAAATGTTAGGAAGGTGTATATTGCCGACAACAAAACGTTGGAGATTGAAGGGAAGAGATGATGGGCATCAAAGAAATGAAGATGATGGGTGCAAATGAAGTTTTAGAAGGGCTAAAATCTATTGATATGGGTGTTTGTGAGAGCTGCGTTATGGAAAAATATAAACGAGTTAGCTTCACAAAATCTGCTAGAGAACCAAAGAAAGTGCGATCGGAAATGGTCCATACAGACGTTTGGGGACCATCTCCAGTTTCTTCATTTCTAGTACCAAAATTTCATGGATTAGATGTCTCGCACTCTACAACAAAAACTCTATGTTTTTCTAAGGCTATATCTCATGACCACTCTTTTCCTCCTCACCATATCTAGACACTATAACGTCCAAGGACATTTTATAACTACCACGAAAATCAAAACATACAATAAATTTATACAAGTTTTACAACATATCATATACTACAAAATAGGGTTAGACTGCTTACTTGGTCGCGGAGAGACGTGTCATCTAGGTGAGTCATAGAGATATACGACTCTTTATCTTAAGAAAAAATCTATATAATTTAAAATCCGGCTGCTCTGATACCAATCTGTCACAACCCAAATTTCAAGGGTTCAAAACTCAAATAAAAACTAAAATTGAAAGTGAAAACAAATAAAAACAAATAAAAAAAAAAGTAAATTAATATAAAATAATGTTGTAAAATTAAAATGAGATTGAGAAAACAACACCACATTAAATATAAAATTAAATTAAATTATAAGACGGTGTTGTTCAAATTTATCCATACAAAAAAAAAAAAAGTGTTTGGGATAGAATTACAAAAAAAAAAAAAAAATACAAAAAAACTCAAACACAAAGACAGACTAACGCTGCATAACAACCCCATCTGTGAGTGCACAACCTTTGAAGGCTCCCTCATACGAACCCATCCAAAATAATCACGCCGGTGTCCGCATCTCTTGACTTTAAACTGCTAGTCTAAACATGGTTTCGTCACCAAAGCTTTAGAGTTTAATCTATCTTTACAAAAATATTTTTCTCTTAATTTATAAATTGTCATCAAAAGTAATAATTAGGTACAAATTTGGTCTAGAACTCAAAACTTTCAAATCTTGCTGTTCTTTAACCAGATTCAAATCCAGTTTCTTGAACTCCTTGTACCTTAAATAAAGTTGGTATCCTCTAATAAAATAGGAATTTCTCTTAAGATCATTAAATTCTTATAGACTCCACGCTCAATATCATTAATACAATTATGCTTTATCTTAAACACGCCAAACATGAAACTAAAGTGCGTTCAATTTAACTCCATTTTATTGTCATCTTGAATGATGTTTAGGGTATATTCTTGATTTACCTTAAAGCTCTTGTGACATGACAGTTCATATTAGTTAAACTTTCTGCAAAATCACAAGTTAAAAACAACAACGATGAACCTAGGTCTATTAGTCATTTCAAAGACAATTTCTTTCTCCATCTTATCGATAATATTAGTTCAACTAAATCCATATTATGCAAAGAAACAAGTTTATGACTCATAAAAACAGCTACCTAAATTATGTCCTAAAAATTTGAAAACATAAGTTGTAGTTGATAATTATACAAAAATTTCCCTAAATTCATGAATTCGTGTCCAATTAGTTAATCCGGAAGATGGTAACTAGCATATAGTAATTGAAACTCCACATGAAGTAATTTAAAGTTCCCCAAAGTTTATCTCATCTTTAATGAAGCATGAATTGCATTGAAGTTCATGAAATGCTTATAGACTCCAACTCTGAGTACTATTAATGTGTTTCATTGAGTTTGTTTTTTTTGTTTGGTTGTTGGTTTATTTGATAACCCTTTTATATTATAACAATGTCCTCCAACTAAGAGAAAATAGTTTGGTTGTTGGTTTATTTGATAACCCTTTTATATTATAACAATGTCCTCCAACTAAGAGAAAATATATTTGAGTAAAAGCTAAAAATATTGGATGTTCAAGAAAAGGCATTTGGTTTAGTGGTGTTATTCTTCATATTTGACATTGTTAAGGATATTTAGTAATAAATTATAGTTTACCATATATATTATATTTGATATTTTATTACAAGGCAAATATCTAATATTTGCTTTATTATCATAGGTATCTTTCCATTTATTGTTATTTTCATTTATTACTATTTTCATATCCTTGTAATTTATTTGATTATAAATAAGATAACTTTCACACCATTTAGGTGTGGTGGATTAATCAAACATTCACATGGTATCAGAGCCATTTTGGTTTAGCAACTCGGATCCTTTTTCAATGGCTTTTGAAATTTTCTACTGTTCTTCTCCACCACCACTGCTGGCTTTGACGCCGCAGGGGCAATCGTCATGGCTGCCACATGCAGAGCCGATTGATTACTCTTCGGCTCCATCCTTTTGACCTCCAAATCACCTTTCGTCATACTCTGTACATACAACCTTACCTTTTCCAACCCAATCGGTTTTCCCCTTGGCCAATATAGTCTCTCTCATTTTCTTCCCAATCAACCTTCATCCTTCACATAAACCCTAACCTAAACCTATCAACCTCTTGCAGAGATTTACCTTCGGAATCTGGGTGCCGCACTGGCCTATTCGCCAACCAAGTTGCCGCCACCCTTCCTGCCAAAATTGGCTTCTTCGCCCGATGAGGCGACTCTTCCGACTGTCCTTTTCGCCAAAATTGGCTCCTTCGCCCAATGTGGCGACTCTTCCGGCTTCAACATTGTCTTTGTCCCTTGCTCTAGGTTTCCCCTTCTACTTCTTGGGGTTAGAAATATTCTCACCAGAGCCAAGGCAGCATCGTCGCTAAGCGACAATCCCTCTTCAATGGGTTAGACATATTCTCGCCGAAACCAAGGCAGCATTGCCGCTGAGCGGCGATTCCTCTGCAATTTTCGATGGCCAAGAAAGTGTTTCTCTACGCCTCCTCTCAACCAGGTTGTTGACTTCTTCAAGAAAAGTGTTTCTCAACCTCTTTGAATTTTTCAGATTCAAGCTTCACGTTCGTTTAAATCCGACGCTTAGCTTGCGGTGGGGTGTTAAGGATATTTAGTAATAAATTATAGTTTACCATATATATTATATTTGATATTTTATTACAAGGCAAATATCTAATATTTGCTTTATTATCATAGGTATCTTTCCATTTATTGTTATTTTCATTTATTACTATTTTCATATCCTTGTAATTTATTTGATTATAAATAAGATAACTTTCACACCATTTAGGTGTGGTGGATTAATCAAACATTCACAGACATCAACCTAACTTCATATTCGACATTTTATACTTACCATCATGCTCTTAATACTCATAGTCTTTCTTAACATATCATCCCTAGGCTTTATTCTCCAAGACACGTTATTTTATACTTACCATCACTTTCTTAGTACGCATAGTCTTTCCTAACATCTCATCCCAAGGCTTTATTCTCCAAGACACATCACTTTATACTTACCATCATGCTCTTAATACTCATAATCTTTCTTAACATCCCATCCCAAGGCTTTATTCTCCAAGACACATCATTTTATACTTACCATCATGCTCTTAATACTAATAGTCTTTCTTAACATCCCATCCCAAGGCTTTATTCTCCCATACACATTCTACATCTAAGGACTTCCCGTGTTTCCTGCAATACGACAAAATACGACCTTAATACCTAGGCCTAAGGCTTCATATATATGTTTCAAGTGGTAAAACAAGGGCATTTGGTCTAGTGGTATGATTCTTGCTTTGGGTGTGAGAGGTCTCGATTTTGATTCTCAAAATGCCCCTTCAAGATATTGTAGTACGAATTGTAAGGATGTAGCTCAGATAGTAGAGCACTCACTTCTGATGTGGAAAGTTACGAGGTTGATACCTTGCATCTCCAAAATGAATCAATCACTAAATATATTATTTCTTTTCAATTTTTTCTTATTTACGACATAATGAGCCAGGATAGTTTTTCATGTCACTATTTTGAAAATTACTTCTTTTCAATTTTTTCTTATTCATGACATGTTGAGTACCGATATTTGTTCATTTTCACTATTATTGATGATGAAAAATTTAGGGTTTTGTGATGCAAGAATTGTAGGGATGTAGCTTCGCTTAGCATGTGAGAGGTACGGGGATCGATACCTCGCATCTCCAAAAGAAACTATTTTATTATTAATATTTTATTTCTATTAAATATTTTCTTATTTATGACATAATATGTAGATATACTTTTTCATTTTCACAATTATTGATGAAGGGGCATTTAGGGTGTTCATTTCCCATGTGGAAAGTATGGGGATCATTACCTTGCATCTTCAATTGAATCGATTACTAAATATATTATTTCTTTTCAATTTTTTCTTATCTTTTCGATTTTTTCTTATTTAGGACATAATGAGCTGGGATAGTTTTTCATTTTCACTATTACGGATGACGAGATGCTTAGGACTTTATGATATAAGAATTGTGGGGATATAGCTTAGATGGTAGAGCACTTGCTTTGCATGCAAGAGATATGGGGATCGATACCCTGCATTTCTAGATTTTCTTCATTTTCACTATTATTGATGATGGGAAATTTAGGGTTCTATGATGTAATATTTTATTTCTATTCAATTTTTTCTTATTTATGACATAATGAGTAGCGATATTTTTTCATTTTCACTATTATTCACGACGAATCATTTATGTTTTTGTGACGTAAAAATTGTGAAGCTTAGACGGTAGAGCGCTCGCTTTGCATGCGAGTTGTACGGAGATTGATAACCTGCATCTCCAAAAGAAAGTATTTAATTTGTTATAATATTTTTTCATTTTCAGAATTATCGATGCCCCGCAACACCAAAAAAAACTATTTGTTATTAATATTTTGATATTTTTTATTTTCACTATTATTGATGATGGGACATTTAGGGTTTTAAAATGTCAAAATCATGGGTATGTAGCTCAGATGGTAGAGCGCTCGCTTTGCATGTGAGAGGTACGGGGATTGATACCCTCCTTATTCATGACCTTGTTGTGTAGCAATATTTCTTCATTAATATTATTGATGACGAAAAATTTAGGGCTTTGTGATGCAAAAATTGTGGGGATGTAGCTCAGATGGTATCGCTTAGCATGCGAGAGGTACGGGGATCGATACCACCCCGCATCTCCAAATACTTCTATAAAGTGAACTTCTTCACTTCTTCACAATTGCAATATCTGACCAATGAATATAATGGTCATTTATAGCTTCTATCACAAATAATATAAAATTTGGGAACAAATATCACAATAATATAATCTCCAAATACTTCTATAAAGAAAACTTCTTCACAATTGCAATATCTGACCAATGAATATAATGGTCATTTATAGCTTCTATCACAAATAATATAAAATTTGGGAACAAATATCACAATAATATAATCTCCAAATACTTCTATAAAGAAAACTTCTTCACAATTGCAATATCTGACCAATGAATATAATGGTCATTTATAGCTTCTATCACAATAATATAATTTGGGAACAAATATCACAATAATATAAAATTATGAGACTGAAAAGACCGTAGCCTATATGAGACTNATAAAATTTGGGAACAAATATCACAATAATATAAAATTATGAGACTGAAAAGACCGTAGCCTATATGAGACTGAAAAGACCGTTCACCACACGCTTGTAAAATAAATTATATCTACCACCTCTGAAATTTTCCCATCATTGACACCCTTAATTGGAACTAGATTTTAAGGCAAATCTTCTCCACAACTCACTTTGGAACACTTTTATAGATAGTTTCAACAAACTTACTTTGCTCGTGAATACTTTGGAGTTCGATATTTATAGTTGTGGAGAACGCTATTTAAATTGATATGATCGAATCTTACAACAAAGTCTAATTGAGCCTCCCTCTTTTAGGAGATAGCTTCGAATCAAATTCTTTAGTTTGGACAATGATTGCATTGTTTTAGTCAAACAACCGAGACTAGTGTATTACCAAAAGTATAAATATTTTGTACGTGTATTTTCTTACATGTTAACAATTGTATACAAATAATAACTAAATTTATGAGTAGAAGTTTGGATGGAGTTTTATTAAATAGGTAATCTTAAATTATATCTAAAAATATATAAGGTTTTTTTTTTTATATACATTTACTAGAACAAAACAATGATTCAAGAAGATGTCATTCATGTCATGTTTTCTTATTTCTCAAAGATTAAAAAAAAAAAAAAGTTATCCTCTCTCGCATATGGTTCGTTATTTGATTATTTTCTCTTGAGTGAATTTTAAGTGAAACACATTCTCTACCCAAGTAATTGCAAGATGCAAGCTTCACACTAAGAGGAATCAAAGTCTCAAGTATCAACGTCCTCAAGTGTCAATTTTTATTCTCCATCTCAACATAAATTAAACATATTTTCGTGAAAATATCTATTTATAAAAGCAAAATATCTCAGAGTCACAAAAATAAAAATGAGATATAGATACGAGACATAAATATGATACCAAATAGATATGGTAACATGTCATTTGTAAAAAGCTAGGACACCGATGTGATAACGATACATTAATTAAAAAGAATTATTTCAAATTATTTATCAATTTTATATTAGAAATAAATTCATATAAATAAGTTTATATGTTTGCATACTTAAAAAAAAGCTTAAGGTACGTTTCACTCTCAAAATATATTCAAACTCAAGGGTATGATACGAAACGCTGGATTATAAATTTGTAATGCATCCATTATATTAACAAGTGTTCAGTACATGCCCAACACGTGTCAGATTAGTGAAACTAAGTTATTCTCATGCTTTCTTTACACCTATTTAAAGTAGTTTGAAAACTAGCACGTCTAATATTATAATTGACTAACTACAACTTTAATTTTGTCCTTGAAATAAAATCCTTAATTTAGTACATGGTTGCAAAGATGGACATGAGAATGAGTTATTCTCATATGGAAAGAGATTTAACAATAAGTTATATCTCATATCCTCTCTTAACCAATTATTTAGTTTTATTTAGTATGTTTCAGAAAGATACCGTCCATCAATAGCAAAAAAAAAAAAAAAAATAAATAGAATAGATTAAATTAGCCAAAAGTAATGGCTAACATAATTAAAAAAAAAAACATAAAGGAAGAATTGATTAAATTGGCTAATTGCTAAAATAATTATAAAAAAAAATGTAACAAAACACAGAAGGAAGATTAGGAACCCAAAAAAAAAAAAAAAAAAACACAAACAGCCAAAAATCAAGATTTGAAAAGTGTTAAACAGTTTTGATATATAGACATTTCAAGACTTTACTAGTGCAATATTCCCATGAAATCTAACACTAGAGCATCATAAAATTTAGAGAAATGATTGAAATGGTGAATGGGTCCTTGACGATAGTCGACCGCTATACTCTGGTTTAGGATGTAAGTGATGATTATCGGCAATATGAGTTGTGTCAATACCACACCGTTATCAAGAGAAAGTAAAGTAGAGTATAATAGATCAAGCGATCCATTTGTTGAGAGTATTGTAAGAGGCACACATGTAAGAATGTTGGATATAACTACTCTTTCACATCAGAGGGATGAGTCTCATAGATCCATCTACAATATCAAAGAAACTTCGGGTGGTAGTGATTGCTTGCATTGATGTCTCCGTGGTATCCCAGAAACATGTAACATGATTTTTCTTGCTCAAATATTGATTCTTAAAACTTCACTTTTGAGTAATCGAGGAAGGCTACTTAATTTGCAGCCTCTAGTGAAGATGATCACTCTGAGGTGGGTTTGTTAGTGAAGATGCAATTATATAATCACCGTTTTATATCAATGGTTCCATTTATATCTATAAATGAAATTTGTGGTGTATTTTTAGAAATTCAACAATAATCATATGTTATTCGGTTACAATTCTAAAGAAATTCAACTTTCGACCTTTTGTGAATGCTCAAAGCTACTTGCAAAGTATTGTCGATTATGATCCATAATACTCACCGGCTCGAAATTGAGGTTTGTTCATGTTTGAAATTGTGACAAACCAGAAGACAAGATGCTTATTAATATTGTTTGTGATTGTTGTTGTGAATTTTTCATCTTTGAATACATATTTTGGTTGGTTCATGAATTTTTCCATCTTTTAAAAATATTATTTTTTTAGTTCGAGCCTAATTTCATAATAGGCGATTGAATCACAATATTGCAATATTTTAAGTTACTTTTAAGATTAAAGGTCGATGAATAAACTAATTACTACAAGTTCTTTTTATGCATCTTATTTTGATCTAGCACATAAAGTAATTACTGAGTTTGACAAAATTGAAATAAAATCAAATAAATCTCCACAGAAGACCAAGTCAATTTGAGCATTACAAACTTTATGAAATTAAAATAATAAATAAAGTTTTCTAACCACTCATGAAATGATGCTTGCAACTTCATCCGCTACTTAAACCGTGCAAATATTTACTTATGAAATGACGGTTGAACCTAGCCTATCCAATTTTGTAGATGAAGTATGAATGTTTGTTGAATCTTCTTGGCCTTTGGTTGTGTAATAGGTCCAGTTGGAACACTGTAATTCTTATCATCATCCCTCTCTTCAAAAGGATTCGTCCTCGAATCAGACAAATCATCACCTACATCAAAAGAACTCAACTCAGTAACATTGAAAGTAGAATGTACACCGTGTTCTTATCATCATCCCCCTCTTCAGGATTCGTCCTCAAATCAGAAAAATCATCACCTACATCAAAGGGACTCAACTTAGTAACTTTGAAAGTAGAATGTATTGACAATTCTATAGGAAGATCAATTTTATTGTCCCATACAATAAAATGAGTCATTTTACTAAATCATCACCTACATCAAAGGGACTCAACTTAGCAACTTTGAAAGTAGAATGTATTGACAATTGTATAGGAAGATCAATTTTATTGTTCCATGCAATAAAATGAGTCATTTTACTAAATGTCTTACCGAGCATTTATAGTCAAATAAAGAATTAGGAATCCAAGCTATCTTTAGATCTACAGACACCACTCCAAATTGAATTGAGCTATTTATGCTTAACATTAAAATGAAAATTCATCACTAAAATTATTTATGCTAATTCATTGAAATTTTAAAAAGAAAACATCTCTAAATTTAGATAAGACAGTAAGTTATACTACTTGAATCAGGTGTGGTGAAGGTCGAATGAACACGTGACCTTCAAATCTTCAATATTAATCTCTCCCAACTAAGCTATCCCCTATAACATTGAAAATGAAAATTCATAAATTTTAAAAAGAAATAATCACTAATTTTTTATTGAATATTCAGGTTATGCAAGTTAGTCACCTTGAATTAGGTGCCGTGAACGTGGATCAAACACGTGACTTTTAGATCTTCACTAATGCTCTCCAAACTGAGTTAACCCGCTAACATTAAAAATAAAAATTCATCAGTAAAGATATTTTCACTACTTCATTGAGATTTTAAAAAGAAATAATCACTAATTTTAGATTGAATAGTCAAGTTATGCAACTTAGTCAACTTGAACCTGGATCAAACCCGTGACCCCTTGAGATCTTTAGTGACTCTCTCCCAACTAAGCTATCCCCTGTAACATTGAAAATGAAAATGTCGGAAATTTTAAAAAGAAATAATCACTAATTTTAGATTGAATAGTCATGAGTCAAGTTATGTGACTTGAAACAGGTGCGGTGAACGTGGATCGAAGAACACGTGACCTTCGGATTTTCAATCTGACGCTCTCAAAACTGAGTTATCCTCACTAATATTTGGAAAAAAAATCATAAATAAAGGTATTTCCGCTAATTCATTATATTTTAAAAAGAAATAATCACTAATTTTAGTTTGAATAAAGTTATGCAACTTAATGGATTTATGTAACGTAAACCAAGTGCCGTGAACGTGGATTAAACATGTAACCTTTAGATATTCAATCCCAACTAAGTTATCCCCACAATCATTAAAAATCAAAATTCATGTGTAAGGGTATTTTCGCTATTTCATTATTCATTGAAATTTTAAAAATAAATAATAACTAATTTTTTATTGAATAGTTAGCTTATGCAAATGGAAACAGGTGCGGTGAACGTGAAGATTAAGCACGTGAACTTTAAATCTTCAATCTAACGCTCTCTCAACTGAGCTATCCACACTAACATTAAAATTGAAAATTCATCAGTAAAGGTATTTTTGCTAATTCATTTTAATTTTTAATAGAAATAATCACTAATTTTTAATAAGATATTCAAGTTATCCAACTTGTATAAGGTGCGTTGAACTAGAACACGTTAGGTATTTCCGATAATTCATTGAGATTTCAGAAAGGAATAATGACTAATTTTAGATTGAATAGTCGGGTTATGCAACTAGAATCAGGTACGGTGAACGTAGAGATCAAACACGTGAACTTCAAATCTTCACTTTGATGCTCTCCCAACAGAGCTATCCCCGCTAATATTAAAAATGAAAATTCATAAGTAAACGTACTTCCGCTAATTCATTATATTTAAAAAAGAAATAATCACTAATTTTAGATTGAATAAGAAAGTTGTGTTTTTAGATTGTATAGTGAGGTAATAAACTTGTATTAGGTGCGTTGAACGTGGATAAAACACGTGTGATCTTCAAATCTTCCGTCTAACAATCTCCCAACTGAGCTACTCTTGCTAACATTAAAAACGAATATTCATCAGTAAAGGTATTGGGTACGCTTCTGGAAATTCAACAAAAGATAATAGTATTAGACCGAGATGCAAGATTTAAATCTCACTTTTGGAAAATTCAACAAATATTGGAAGACATGTTGAGGGTATATGTGATGGATTTTGCAGAAAGCTGAGATAAGTACCTACCCCTTGTGAAATTCGCTTATAATAATAGTTGCCAAGCCACCATACAAATGGCCACATACGAGGTTCTCTATGGACGGAGATTTTGATCCCCTATCTTTTGAGAAGAAGGAGGGAAAACGATAACTATTAGGCCAAAGCTAGTGCAAATTACCAACACCGCAGTCCAAAAGATTAAAGTTAGGATACAAACCGCACAAAGCCGAGAGAAAAGCTATGTAGACCTAAGGCGCAAGGACATGGAATTGTAGGTAGGGGATCATAAAGGTAGCACCCCATGAGAGAGGTGCTCAGGTGGGGTAGAAAGGGGAAGCTAAGCCTTAGGTTTATCCGTCCCTTTGAGATATTAGAAAGGATTGGATCTGTGACCTATAGAATCGGACAAGGCCCAAATTTGTCTACAGTACATAATATCTTTCATGTATCCATACTACGGAAGTATACCCAAGATCTTTCGCACGTACTGGCTCATGAAACTCTCTTCTTAAGAGATGACCTATAAAGAAGACCCGATTCAAATAATAGACAAGAAACTCAAAAGATTGAGAAACAAGAAAATAGCTCTTGTTAGGGTCCTATGGAAGAATCATAGAATAAAAGAAGCCACTTGGGAAACAGAAGGCAAATAAGAACCTTGTACCCTGACCTATTTTAGAATAAGCACTTTCGATGACCGAAAGTTTTCAAAGAAGAGGAGAATTTGCAACACTCAAGGTCTCGAATAAGAGACAGTGTATAATCCCTACTAGGTTGTATCTAAAAGCAAAGAACACGTAGAATTGAAAAACCATTGAGAAAATGGTACTTTTTCTAATTTTTATAAACTTCCTGAATCGGAGAAGACTTTTCTGGCAGAAGATTCAGAAAAATAAAGAATGAAATTACAGAAATTCTAGATGTTTCAATGGTAGTGGAAAATTCGTCTATAAATTATGAATTAGGGTAGACTATTAGGGGCAAGAAGCAAGCTTGTTCCTGGACCTTCTAAATAAGTTTACCCATAAGTTTGGCGAAGGAAAGAGATCCTCATAGTGCTAGTAGGTTTACACACGAATCAGTCCATGTTAGGTTACCCTCTAATGTTTTCCTAAGCTAAAACCTCAACTCCTAAAGCCTAACCCAAGACATTATGTATAAACCTAGGTTCATCAATAATCCATGTACCAAGTACCTAGAACTATGTGAATAACATGCTAAATAAGTTTCTAGGATCCATACCCATAAGTAACCATTATCTGCTATTACAATGTGTGCTAAAAGACCCCTATTCTTCTCTAGGTAGGATGTCCTGCAATATGTATCATGAGCTGGATGTTATGATAGGCCTACCTTTCCCATCAGCTAAATGAGATGTCCTGCACCATGATTTACCAGTAGAATTACATGATTATGACGACAACACTCATATGTTCTTGGGGAGAAAATTGAAGGTTATTTTAGGGGAAGGTTTTCAGGACCAGTATATGATACATGACACAATGACCTCTTAGTTCTAAGATCGTAAAAACATAACAATAAGTTAATATCCAAGCTTAAGGTCGCGATTTTTTCAAGTAACTAATAGTTGGTCGTGGATGAGAGCAGTCTTTGGAGTGCGGGTCATGGACTAACCTCTGTTTTTAAAATAGTTTTTTTTGTTCTTCTTTTGAGTTTGCTTCTTATTTTGTGTTTGTAACGAGTATGTATATGTAACACTTCAAACATGAAGAAAATTAGCTCCCATAAGAATAAGTCACTCATGAAAGACCCAAAGGACAGAAAGAAAAAAAATTAAAGTTTTAAGCAAGAACAAGGGACTTAGTCAATTGAGTACCCTAACAAGTGATTTCAAGTAGTTAAAAGGCCTTTTAAAAATGATTAGAAAACCTTTTAAAAATGCTTGGAAAGGAAAAAGTAAATGAAAAGAGCAAAAAAGTTATTTTTATCAATTATCAAAAATCTTTTCGATTTGTAATTCCTTATCTAGAAGGAATCTCAAGATTCAAAATAAGGGGAAATGATAAAAAAAACAATGAGGAATTTGTAGAAAAATAATAATAAAATATTCTAAAAGTGAAAAATTACCAAAATACCCTTGAAAGAATGGATAATTAGAGAAATGCCACTCTAATTAGAATCAGAGCATCTACCGTGACCATCCGAGAAAAATCCTTCGAACTCAAATCTTAACCATTAGATCTCCTCCAAAATTTGATATGATCTAGAACGAACATGCACGGATCATCACATCCAACGATTAGTATTCAAAGCCAAGGTCGGTAAGGCTATGATCGGAGTTGATATCTGCGAAAAATTATCCAGAAAGTTCGATCTCTAAATAACGAAGATTCTAGAGCTCTCAATGTAGGTTTAAGCTCCTCCTATAAAGTCTGAAGTAGGAGCAACAATACGGAATAAGAATTGAGAAAGGTTAATCCCCTAATCGTAGACAATAAGCGTTTAGATTATGGGCCTCCTACTCTCAGATTTCTTCCAAATTCGAGAGCAATCCTCCACCATTTCTCTTCAAACTTATTCCTACAGTTTCTCAACAAGATTACCCACAAGTTTTATGGAGGAATAAAGTGTTTAAAGTGTCCAGAAATCATTCCCCCAATTCAATCCGCCATTGAAGAACTTCAAGAAAAACTTGAAAATCCAATCCGAGAATACATGATGACTCGTCGAGCAAAAATGGTTCCAATCAGTTTCTGCACCTCCAAGGAATGCTTCCATAGAAGACCACAAAGAAAAATAACCTCGAGAGCGTGTTGAATTAAAGGATATAGGTTTCGAAATTAAATTAGGGATAAGAGTCGAATTCCTATCTACGATCTCTTTTCCTTCAAATTAAGGATTCCTGTAGCTTCAGAGGAAGAAGTTGAGTATGAAGGTGTTAATATAACACATGCGGAAGCAATTTGAATCTTAGAAACTTATAGAACGTCAATTATAGTAAATAACTAGCATGTTCATAAGTATTAAAACTTAATGAGTTTGAATCTAACCGTTTGTAGTTCAAATTCCTTTTTCCTCACGAACCGATTTCGAACCACCACTAGTGTCTTCTCCACTATCTTCCGGCCTTAGAATGGGATTGTGGAATCCGGTGAATGACTAAACTTGGGAGAGATTTTGTATATACGAGGAGAGTGTTTGTGAGAGGTTTTTCTCAAGGTTTTTCTCCAATAAGAAGACCTTTCATGTATTATGATCACTCTATTTATAGAGGCATGTTTGCATGTTCATGCAAATTTGAGATCACCAAATTTTGACACTCAAAATTTCACTCAAATGTTTGGGATTATGTGACAAGTATGCATGCTTGAGTAACCAAATTTTGACACTCAAAATTCCACTCAAATTTGTGGGGTTTATTTGACAAGCATGCAAGTTTGGTTAAACCAAATTTTGACACCTCAAAATTCCACTAACATGGATTTTTCCATTAAATGAAGGCAACACGTTGACTTTATTCGTATTGATTTAATAATCAATTTGAATTATTAATTTCAAATAAAGTAATATTAAATGATTAATTAAATTATTTAATTAATATTTAATATTAATTCAAATGACGATCCCAATTAATTCTTGCTCATATTTGATTAAGATATTAAATCTTATTTAAATATCTCAGATTCTCTCGTTTTGTTTAATTCGTAAATAAAACAAAAATGCGGTTAAATATATCGTATATATGTATCGCAGTCTCCCTAATTTGAATTCGAAGACTTCGAACTCACTCGTCACACTATTCTATGGTTTAGTCTGATATGAGCTAGCAGAGAGACTTAATGGACCTATACATCATGGGCTCCAATGATCCAAGATTAACCGGTTAAACTCATTAATCTTGTTAACCAACATTTGTTAACTACTAGGACATTCCACTATAGCCTAGTAGTTGCACTCCCCTCACTATAGATATATTTTTGTCCATTTGATATAACAATGATCAGTAAGTCGATCCTTCACAGGTTGTTCGTAACTAGAGCTGGGTCAATTTACCGTTTTACCCCTGAAGTTACTTCTTGTTTCTTATGTCTCACTGATCCTCTAATGAACAATTGGTTTGTGGTCAAACCAGTAAATCGGATCCCTCTCAGGCCAATGAAAGGGTGGGACCCCTTGTTCAAGACCTGAGTCAGTGTTTAAGAGAACTACCTCTCTTCTATCCCGAAAAGTGGGTAGGAGTGAATTCCATCTTGCACCCTACGTCCCCAACCATTTACCCTCTTACCCCTTAAATGGGAGGCCTATTGAGTCGGAAAACTTGAGCCACTCTCACCTATGCAAATCTAAGGATAATTCTGAATAAACAGAAGTTCATGGTTAGCTCATGATTAAGATCGAGTTACCTAGGTCATCGAATGAAAAGAAAACCAGTCTCAACAGTAAACGACATTATAAAGTGAGAGTGATTTTCTTCATGGTCTGATCTTATGCAATACTCATTACATAGGACACCCTCATTCACTTGTCTGCACATGTACAATTTAGTGATCAAATTGTTTATATCATATACAAAAGTGGGTCGCATCCATAGTGTCCCTAGAATAAGGTACTCAGTCTTATCCTTATATTATAGATCATTTTGACTATATAATTGAACTTGATCAACTCTTATGTCTCTACATATAGTTCAAGTAATCATACTATAGCCCGAGTGTTCTTAGTTCATTGGATTTAGATTAATGATCGTAAAGTTCACTTTATTCAATAACAATCTTTACTAAATAAACAACAATTATAACTTGATTGAAAATAGAATATGTTTTTGTTTACAAACTTGAGTTTTAGGACATAAAACCCAACAAACTCCCACTTGGACTAAAACTCTAGTGGGGTTTTATAATGTTGAGTAGAGAGAAAGACATAAATACAATAAACTAGGGCATCACATACTCATGCCTTTTCTCCCACTTACCCTAGATTACATAACTCGTAGTCCTAGACTCACCAGGTGCCCTTCATACACTTTAGCCGTGAGGGGCTCTGAAAATGGATCAGCAATGTTGTGCTCTGAAGCTATCTGTGTGACGATCACATCTCCTCGTTGCACAATCTCCCTTATGAGATGATATTTGCGCTCAATATGTTTTCCTCGCTTATGAATTCTTGGTTCTTTTGAATTTGCAACTGCTCCACTGTTATCACAATAAAGATTGAAGGGAAGATGCATATTTGGAACTACTTCCAAGTCAGTTAAGAACTTCCTAAGCCATACAGATTCTTTCGCTGCTTCACAAGCAACTGAATGTGTTAATATAACACATGCGTTAGCAATTTGGATCTTAGGCACTTTTAGAACATCAATTATAGTAAATAACTAGCATGTTCATAAGTATTAAAACTTAATGAGTTTGAATACTAACCTTTTGTAGTTCAAATTTCTTTTTCCTAACGAACCGGTTTCGAACCACCACTAGTGTCTTCTCCACTATCCTCCGGCCTTAGAACGAGATTGTGGAATTCGGTGAGTGACTTATACTTGGGAAAGATTTTGTATATATGAAGAGAGTGTTTGTGAGAGGTTTTGCTCAAGGTTTTTCACCAACAAGAACCACCTTCCATGTACCATGATCACTCTATTTATACAGTCATGTTTGCATGTTCATGCAAATTTGAGATCACCAAATTTTGACACTCAAAATTCCACTCAAATTTGTGGGATTTATTTGGAAAACATTCAAGTTTGGTTCAACCAAATTTTGACACCTCAAAACTCCACTAACATGGATTTTTCCATAAAATGAAGTCATCATTTTGACTTTCTCCATTTTGATTCAATAATCAATTTGAATTATTAATTTCAAATTAAAGTAATATTAAATGATTAATTAAACTATTTAATTAATATTTAATATTAATTCAAATGTCAATCCCAATTTAATTCCGACATATATTTGATTAAGATATTTAAATCTTATTTAAATATCTCAGATTCTCTCTTTTTGTTTAATTCGTAAATAAAACAAAAATGTGGTTAACCCATGACATTATGTATAAATCTAGGTTCATCAATAATCCATGTAATAAGTACCTAGAATTATGTGAATAACATGCTAAATAATTGGCTAGGATCCATACCCATAAGTAACCATTATCTGCCATTACGATGTGTACAAAAAGGCCTCTATTCCTCTTTAGGTAGGATGTTCTGCAATATGTATCATGAGCTGGATGTTATGATAGGCCTACATTTCCCATCAGCTAAACGAGATGTCCTGCACCACGATTTACCAGTAGGATTACATGATTATGACGACACTACTCATGTGTTCATGGGGAGAAAATTGAAGGTTATTTTAGGGGAAGGTTTTCAGGATCAGTATATGATACATGACACGATGACCTCTTAGTTCTAAGATCCTAAAAACATAACAAGAAGTTAATATCCTAGCTTAAGGTCGCGTTAAAAACCTACTAGTAGGCTACTTACTAAGTTTTACTCACTCCATGTTTATCATTCTTTTTTTCAAGTAACTAAGAGTTGGCCGTGGATGAGAGCAGACTTTGGAGTGTGGGCCATGGACTAACCTCTGTTTTTAAAATAGTATTTTTTGTTCTTCTTTTGAGTCTGCTTCTTATTTTGTGTTTGTAACGAGTTTGTATATGTAACACCCCAAGCATGAAGAAAATAAGCTCCCATAAGAATAAGCCACTCATGAAAGACCCAAAGGGTAGAAAGGAAAAAATTAAAGTTTTAAGCAAGAACAAGGGACTTAGTCAATTAAGTACCCTAACAAGTGATTTCAAGGATTGGAAAGAAAAAAGTAAATGAAAAGGGCAAAAAAGTCATTTTATCAATTATCAAAAATCTTTCCCGATTTGTAATTCCTTATCTAGAAGGAATCTCAAGATTCAAAATAAGGGGAAAATGATCAAAAAACAATGAGAAATTTGTAGAAAAATTATGGATTTTTCGAGAAAAATAATAATAAAATATTCGAAAAGTGGAAAATTACCAAAATACCCCTAAAAGAAAGGATAATTAGAGAAATGCCACTCTAATTAGAATCAGAGCATCTATGGTGACCATCCAAGCAAAATCCTTCAAACTCAAATCTCAACCGTTGGATCTCCTCCAAAATTTGATATGATCTTAATGAACATGCACGGATCATCACATCCTCTAGCTTCAGAGGAAGAAGTTGAGTAAACTTGATGAAGGAATCGAGAGCTGAAACGTCGTAGAACAAGCTATCCAAGAGATCGAAAATCTGGCATTCTGAGTGAGTTGCATACTGAGTACGATTTCTAGAAATTAAGGTCCTAGAATTAAAGACATTCCTCTAAAACAATTTCTCAGTCTGAAGAAAGAATATGAAAGAGGTTCAATAAAGAAATAGGGCCTTGAAACCCCTAGAATCGGCTACCCAATAGAAAAATCCTTTGTTTTTTCTCCAGCGATAAATCACATTTTGGATGAACTTTGGAAGCGAATATCTTCGGCTACGATCTACGAGAAGGTATCAAATCAATTCCTAACCCTTCCTTGTAACACTCATCTTTAAGTTTCACGAAGAAATCAAGGAGAGAAATGTTGTAAATGTGGCTGTACAGGCCGACTTTCAGATGGCGGCGATGTGAAAAATGCAAGTCAACTCAAAATTTGACCTTTTCTCGGGTTTTCTCAATTTTAACCCCATTCCAGACCGATTCTCATAAAAACATTATGGTTTCAAAAACTAGACACAATAAGGAGTACATGGAAGGAAATTTGAAGTAATTCAGATACTGGAAGCTCAAGAATAGAGGTCCCAAACGTCAGCGACGAGGCAAGTAGCCCCCTTGGACTCTTTGTTAAGAAATACTTGTAGAAATCGCTTGGATTTTCATATGAACCCTAAACCAAGTATGAATTAAGGATATATGAAATAAAAAACCCAAAGAACCCTGAGTTAAGACCCTGAACCGATCAAATAGCTCGAGATTTAAGTAACGTTAAAATAACCGATCAAATAGCTCGAATCTTACAACAAAGTCTAATTGAGCCTCCCTCTATTAGGAGATAGCTTCCAATCAAATTCTTTAGTTTGGACAATGGTTGCATTGTTTTAGTCAAACAACCGAGACTAGTGTATTTCCAACCGTATAAACATTTTGTATGTGTATTTTCTTACATATTAACAATTGTATACAAATAATAACTAAATTTAAGAGTAAAAGTTTGGATGGAGTTTTATTAAATAGGTAATCTTAAATTATATCTAAAAATATATAAGATTTTTTTTTTTTATACATTTACAGAACAAATCAAAGAATACAACTACTAACTGGAACTATAAAGAATTTAATTCCAACCTATTCTAATGGACAAACACTTTATTAGATTCTATTGTAAGATTTCATTTCCTCTATTTAAGTAGCGTTCAACTACAACTATAAGTATCAAATTCTTAAGTATTCATGAACAAAATCGGCCTAACAATGTCTCTTGGAACAATTTACCAAAGGTGTTAGAATGAGCAGGGTGGAAGGGTTGCCTTTAGATGCTTTAGTACCAATTAAAGATGTCAATATCCTAGAAGTGCAAAATGCAGGAAGGTTCGTAATTGAAAAGAATAACGAGAATAGTGGACATCGTGTCATCTACAAGCGTGTGGTGAATGGTCTAGTTAGTATGACTAGAGAACATCGTCCTCACAGAATTTATATTATTGTGATAGAAGTTATAAATAACGATGATATTTCTTTGTCTTTTATTACAAAGGTGCAGAATTTTCTTTTTGTGCATGTGATATATCCATCGTCACATACTTATAAGCTCTCATCTTTTAAAGAAATTATCGAGTTCCTTGTCCCTAAGTAGCAATATAACTACTAGAATGCTATCCCTACATATAATAAGCCCTCTCTCTCTCTCGAAATATATGTGTGTGTTTGTGGTGTATTACTCTCTTTTATTAATGAAATATGGCATAAGTCATAATGATATTATGAGTATCTTTTCTATCCCTCCCTTCCTTATAGCTATATAAAGAAAATGAAGATTATAAGTAAAAGTGTACAAATAATTTGTTCTTTTTGAACTTAAAATGCTTATAATTTAATTTATCTTTGTTATCAACAATAATTATCAAACGGTATATAATTTTGTCCAAGTAAGGTCGCTACTCATTCCCTATATGATATCATAACACAAAATCGAGCGGAAGGGTTAACGATAAAATGATAACAAAAACCCATTCGTCGAACTCACTATAAAGGAAGGGTTGGTTGGAAACCATGTCTATACTTCTTTGCTTTAATCACACGTAACTAAAAATATATAAGAACAACAGAATATGGCATGCCAGTCAAAACATAAAAAATTTCTTGCCATGTTATAGTTAATGAATATGGTATGCACAAAGATCCGACGTCACACTTCATGATTGGAGACCAATACAGTGAGCTAAGGTCGTCCATACCGTCCTTTGGTCGAATTATGTCAAGCAAATGTTGTAGCAAGCAAAGAGTTTTTAATAAGTTTGCTATTGCAAAGAGCTTGGTTTAAGGCACAAATGTCTCTGATGTGAAAGGCGCTCCAATTCAATGAGATTTAAGTAACCATGAATAAGACACATGATACAACTTGTAAACGAAAAAATGCCCATGACTCTTGTTATTTTCTTCCGCTACAAACCTTCTAGCCTCGTGCACTTTTTTGTCATTGACATCCTTAATTGAAATTAGAATTGAAGGAAACATTTCTCCACAACTTATTATGGAACACCTTTGATAGACAGTTTCAACAGATTTACTTTGTCGAGGAATACTTTAAAATTCGATATTTATAGTTGAACGCTACTTAAATTGATGAAGTGAAATCTTACAATAGAGGTTAATAAATCATTTGTCTATTAGAAGGGAGCTTGAAATTAAATTCTTTATAGTTGGGATAAGGGATGTTTTAGTCCAACCAAGTATACTTTTTAATTTTAAAATAAATTAATTTTTTTAGTTTAAAATAAATTTATTTTTTAGTTTTAATTTTATTCCAAATAAATTAATTTTGATGTGGTGTTATGTGTTTTAATAAAATTAACAGTAACTTAATCAACAAAAATTTGTATTTTTTTTTAAATTATAAGCTAAATTAATAAAAATACCATTGAACTTTGCACATTATCTAAAAAAAATTACTCATAATTTTTTTTTTTGAAAATACAGTTGAATTTTCATAAAAAAAAAAAAAGCTTTAAAACTACTCTTTAACTTTCAAAAGTGTTTAAAAAAAGATAGATGAGGAGAAAATTGTGTTCATGGGGAGAAAATTGAAGGTTATTTTAGGGGAAGGTTTTCAAGATCACTATAAGATCCTGAAAACATAACAAGAAGTAATATCCTAGCTTAAGGTCGCCATTAAGAACCTACTAGTAGGCTACTTACTATGTTTTACTCACTCCATGTTTATCATTCTTTTTTCAAGTAACTAAGAGTTGGTCGTGGATGAGAGCGGACTTTGGAGTGTGGGCCATAGACTAACCTCTGTTTTTAATCTAGTATTTTTTTTCTTCTTTTGAGTCTACTTCTTATTTTGTGTTTGTAATGAGTATGTATATGTAACACCCCGAAAATGAAGGAAATTAGCTCCCATAAGAATAAGCCACTCATGAAAGACCCAAAGGATAAAAAGGAAAAATTTAAAGTATTAAGCAAGATTAAGGGACTTAGTCAAGTCCCTCTGTGCCTAACAAGTGATTTCAAGGAGTTAAAGGCCTTTTGAAAAGGATTGGAAAGGAAAAAGTAAATGAAGAGGGCAAAAAAAAAAGTCATTTTATCAATTATCAAGAATCTTTACGGATTTGTAATTCCTTATCTAGAAAGAATCTCAAGATTCAAAATAAGAAAAAAATGATAAAAAAGCGGTTAGGAATTTGTAGAAAAATTATGGATTGTTCGAGAAAAATAATAATAAAATATTAAAAAAGTGGAATATTACCAAAATACCCCTGGAAGAATGGATAGTTACAGAAATGACACTCTAATTAGAATCAGAGCATCTATCGTGACCATTCGAGTAAAATTCTTCGAACTCAAATCTCAACCGTCGAATCTCCTCCAAAATTTGATATGATCTAAAACGAACACGCACGGATCATCACATCCAACGACTAGTATTCAAAGCCAAGGTCGGTAAGGCTATGATCGGAGTTGATATCTCCGAAAATTTTTTCAAGAAGTTCGATCTCTAAATAACGAAGATTCTGGAGCTCTCATAGTCGGTTTAAGCATCTCCTATAAAGTCTGAAATAGGAGCAACAATACGGAATAAGAATCGGGAAAGGTCGATCCCCCAATCGAAGGCAATGAACGTTTAGATTATGGGTCTCCTACTCTCAGATTTCTTCCAAATTCGAGAGGAATCCTCCACCATTTCTCTTCAATCTTATTTCTACAGTTTCTCAACAAGATTACCCACAAGTTCTATGAAGGAATAGAGTGCTGAAAATGCCTAGAAACCATTCTCCCAATTCAATCCGCCATTGAAGAACTTCAATAAAAACTTGAAAATCCAATCCGAGGATACATGATGACTCGTCGAGCAAAAATGATTCCAATCAGTTTCTACACCTCCAAGGAATGCTTCCATAAAAGACCACGAAGAAAAATAACCTCGAGAGCATGCCGAATTGAAGGAAATAGGTTTCAAAATTAAATTGGGGATAAGAGTCGAATTCCTATATACGATCTCTTTTCCTTCAAATTAAGGATTCCTCTAGTTTCAGAGGAAGAAGTTTAGTAAACTTGATGAAGGAATCGAGAGCTGAAACGTCATCGAACAAACTACCCACGAGATCGAAATCTTGCGTTTCGAGTGAGTAGCATACTGAGAACGATTTCTAGAAGTTAAGGTCCTACACTCAAAGACGTTCCTCCAAAACCAATTCCTTTAGCTTGAAGATAAGATATGGAAGAGGTTCAATGAAGAAATAGGGCCTTGAAACCCCTAGAATCGGCTACCCAATAAGAAATCCTTTGTTTTATCTCCAACGATAAATCAGATTTTGGATGAACTTTAGAGGCGAATATCTTAGGCTACAATCCACGAGAAGGTATCAAATAAATCCCTAGCCCTTTCTTGTAACATCCATCTTGAAGTTTCACGATGAAATAAAGGAGAGAAACGTTGTAAATGTGGCTGTACAAGCCGAGTTTCAAATGGCAGCGATGCGAAAAATGCACATCTTTTTCCTGTTTAGGGGAAGAAAACGATGATACGCCCAGTTCAACTGCCCAAGTCAACTCAAAACTTGACCTTTTCTCGAATTTTCTCAATTTTAACCCCATTCCAGACTGATTCTCGTAAAAAAAAAAATTATGGTTTCATAAACTAGACACAATAAGGAGTATGTGGAAGGAAATTTGAAGTAATTCAGATACTGGAAGCTCAAGAATGGAGGTCCCAAACGTCGACGACGAGACAAGTATGCCCCTTTGACTTTTTGTTAAGAAATACTTGTAGGAATCGCTTGGATTTTCATATGAACCCTAAACCAAGTCTGAATTAAGAATATATGAAAGAAAAATCCGAAGAACTGTGAGTAAAGACCCTGAACCAATCAAATAGCTCGAGATTTAAGTAATGTTAAAATAACTCACTATCTCAGCTCCGCTGTCTATCAAATTTTAATACTAAGCATTTATAGGAGGTTGAGGTTAGATATGAAATTTGGTGATCATTGGATAAGGATAAGTAGGTAAACCAAGAAACGGTGTAAAATGACCTTAAGGGGTAAAAACTATATTATTTCAAACCCTCCAGTGTTGCTTCTACTTTGCATGAAAATTCTCCCACTAAATCATGTTACTAACTAGTTGGTTTGGTTCGGTTCAATTCTTGGGTCCACTAGATTGAATCGACCTAGCTCAATTAAACTCTTGATAATATAAAAATCATAAGTTTCTTAAATTACCTTAACTTAAAAGTTTAACCCCTAGTTTTTTTTAGAATGTTTAGCTCTGTGTCTAGTTGATCTCTAAATGCTTAAAAGTATCTAATAAAACTTCTATTTAAGGAACTTTTCTGTATAAGTGATGTAAGACTTCACGTTTATTATTAAGGACCTATTATCCTACAATAAAACTACCATAAAGGTATAATCGACCTATTATCCTTCCACCAACAGGAGCAAAAGGCAACGTTACTAAGTGAAACTAGTTTCATGTCATTTATTCAACAATAAGGGTGTTAGCATGCATTTGGAAATGAACTCATATTTAAAAAATTTAGATAAAATAGAAAAGAATTGTTATCTCAAGGATAATGATACTATGTGAAACTAGCCTCAAGATGCTTTCTTAACTCTTAGGGGCGGTAAACCAACGGTTCCTTCACCCAAGACCCATGGCCCAACTCCCAACATGGAAGGGATAATCTAGAGAATCATTCCAAGAACCCTAACGGATGGGTTACAAACTCACATTATCAAGCTCGACAACAAACAATGTCGCCGACAAACTTATGAAGACTACATGAAATTATGAATATATTAATGTTGAATTTTTTTAATTTACCGATTTTTAAAATGTTAAATTATGTAAAATTACTGGCAAATAAGAATATTTTAGAGAGCTTTTTCCTTTTTATTTAAGATTTTTATATTTAAGAAAGAGAAAATGAATAAAAAATAGGAGACATTTTATAGATTTATGAATGAAATAAGGGTATTTAAAAAGTTAAAAAACAAGGAGATGAAATATTAATGATATTAATGGGTTAGAGGTTGAAGAAGAGGAGTGAGTGAAAAAAAAAGGGAGATGATTTATGCAACTCACTAATAGTTAGAACCTTATTTTAGAATGTTAAGGGCATTAATTTTGAAAGTTCATGAATATTTTTGGTACTAGTGGTTTTGTCATATAAGAATGCAACTTATATTAATATTCATACTAAAAAATTACTTTTTTATGTTTAAATCACGATCCATTTCTGGTGGGTTCTCGAAGCACGGATTTCAAGTTAAAAGAGGTTGAACACAAAGTAAAATGTTTTCTCGAAATAAAAAAAGAATTAAAATATAAATGAACGTATATATTTACAATATATTCAAAATAGAGTTTATAGGCTCATAGTACAAAATATGGGAAAGGTTAAAAAAAATCATTTTAAAACATCAAAAATAGTTTTGGTGGGTGTTGTTGGTCTAGGGCAACTACTGTTAGTTACATGAAAAAGATGGAAAAGATGGAGTGAGTACAAGGCTCATAAATAGCCTAATTGTAAGCTTGGAATAAGGTTTGGAATCGATAATTATTCTTATTTCAGTAGCCTAATTGTAAGTTTTTAACCATGTTCATATGAGTGCTTAGATACCACATTCTTTTCTTAATGATAGCTTGGTTCTTGTCCAAGAATAGTGGGTTCTATGTTGTGGAGGACTTCGGAATAAGGCTTGGAATTTGGAATCAAGTTTGAAATCGGTAATTATTCTTATTTCTTTTCCTTTAGACACTTGGTGGTCGGGAGCAAATCGAACAAATTGTCTGTCCAACCAAATTTGAATTGGTGACCTCTTGATGTGCAATCAAATGCTCTACCACTAAGCTATGAACCCATTTTACATGATTTTAGCCTTAGTGACCCATTCTACCAAGTGTCAGTCCAAAAGTGTAAAAAGTGTCGGTCGAAAAGAGAAAGGCCCAACCAAGTTCAAACGGGTGACCGGTTAAATTCTCTACCACTAAGCCATAGATCTATTTTGTAGGATTTTAACCTGAGTGACCCCTTAGACATAGTGTCTGTCCAAAAAGTGTAACAAATTTCTATCAAAAATAGAAGGGCCCAACTAGGTTCAAATTGGTGACCTCTTGATCTACAATCAAATGCTCTAACATTGAGCTATGGACCCATTTTGTATGATC
>NW_019272140.1:7221-43763 GCF_002738345.1 Cucurbita maxima | reverse complement strand
AGGCTAAAATAAATTTAAAATCCAAGAAAACGGATCTGAGTTTGATATTATTTGATTTTGGCTATGGACACAACTAGCTGATTTCTTTTGATTACATTAATGAATGTATGTAGATGTTTAAAGTGTTTATCTTAATGGTTTTAGAAAATATCAACACATCATCATAATAAACTATTGAAATTTTTTGAAAGGATTGAAAATATCATTCATAATCATCTGAAATTTGGATGGAGTGTTTTTAGCCTAAATTGCATGACGTTCCTCTCATATTTTCTAAATGTGACATTAAATGCTATTTTATATTTGTCCTTTTAGGAAATTAGAATTTTTCAAAATCCCAATTTCATATCGAATTTTATAAAAACATTTGACTCTAAATTCTTTTTATCAAATAATTTTTTTTTTATTGGATATCTTATTTATTCTAAAACCTTATTCAAAGGTTTGTAGTTAATTACGAATATCAGAATTTCTGGTTTCTTTTCAACATGTTGTTAACCTAAGACGTCAGACATGACCACATGCTCTTTAAAGACCTTATCAGCTTCCTCTGCAAAATATCACCAAAAATATCAGAGTATTTAATGTTTGATGCTTTTTGACTTAACCCTAGGGTTTTATTTA
The DNA here is from genome assembly GCF_002738345.1 of Cucurbita maxima. Classification (NCBI taxonomy): domain Eukaryota; kingdom Viridiplantae; phylum Streptophyta; class Magnoliopsida; order Cucurbitales; family Cucurbitaceae; genus Cucurbita; species Cucurbita maxima. Next base: position 43,139 of record NW_019272140.1, on the reverse strand, counting down.
CGGTGAACTTGTGATAATTTTTGTCAAATTATATATTTGAATACCTAATACATTAGGATATAATATCTTATTTAAATAATATTAAAATGTCATAGAATATCATAATATATGTTTAATTAATATGAATCTCATTCAAATTTCAAATATATATTTTTATTTAATGTTTATGATACACGTCAATTATTTTATTATGTAACATATCAAATATGTTAATATGTTTTGATATTATATTTCAAGACTATAGGAACTTACTCAGAGGACTTGAGAGCTACGTTGGCCCACAATGCATCTCATGGACGATACAAAACTATGGTGGCGCTCGAAGGTGAATTGTATAAAAAACTAGTCATGCACCAAAAAATCATGGGAAGACCATTGATGGAATTGAAGCAATCGACGCTCCCCTGGATGGGTTTCCAATCAAAGACCTAATGTTTGATGTTGACTCTTTTGAAGAAAGAGCCACACGATCGAAGAACAAGAAACGTGGCAGTAGCTCTGAGAACTCTATCACACAAAAAAAAAAAATTGTGTCGAAGAGTTAGACATTACACAGAAGATATGGCTTTCATCGAGGATTCCCGAGTTTGATTCTCGACAATGAAATTTTATTTTCTTATTTCTTTTATTTTATAGTTTCATGTTTAAACTTTACCTAGGTTTGAGAAGCATTATAATGGATGAGTTCAATAGTATCTTAAATTCAAAAGACTCTTATGAACTTGGTTTGAGAGTCACTATAATGATAAGTTCAATAGTATCTTAGATGATATAAAAAATGGGTCATGCACCAAAAACTCATGGGAAGACCATTGATGGAATCGATGCAATCGACGCAAATGTCGCGATAGCTCAAAGAACTCTACCATACAACCTGAGAGTTGAGGGCTACAGGAACTTTCTCATACGACCTGAGAGTTACGTTAGCCGCAATGCATCTCATGGACGATGCAAAACTATGATAGTGCTCGAAGGTGAATGGTATAAAAAAGGGTCATGCACCATATAGCTCATGGGAAGATCGTTGATGGAATCGATGCAATCGACTCTCCCCTGGATGGGTTGCCAATCAAAGACCTAACATTTGATGTGGACTCTTTTGAAGGAAGAGCCACACAATCGAACAACTCGAAACATCTCGGTAGCTCTGAGAACTCTAACACCGGGAAAGACGTGTCAAAGAGTTAGACATTAAGCAAAAGATCATGCTAAAACTCTTCAACAATCTGACAAAAGACTTCAGGACATCTACACCAAAACTCCATTGTCGTTTAGCGATTATGATATCTGGCTTTCATCGAGCAGACGTGGGTTCGATTCTCGACAATGGAATATTATTTTCTTATTTCATTTTATTTTACAGTTTCTATCATAGATTAAAAAGACTTTTATGAACTTGGTACCTTTGTTAGAGTTATGTTATAGATATTTGGTTCAATGTTAATAACTGGGGTTGAGGTGATTCAAATGATTAATGCGATAATCTAGTCGTTTTCGAGGTCTCTCTTGTTGAACGACATCATGGTTGAGATGAAATGTTAATAACTGGGGTTGAGGTGATTCAAATGGTTAATGCGATAATCCAGTCGTTTTCGAGGTCTCTCTTGTTGAACTACATCATGGTTGAGATGAGCACCCGAGTGAGTTTGACAAGTTGGGCTATAGAGAACCACCCCTCAAGCCAAGTTCATGTGGGCTTAACAAACTTAAAATCCAAGAACACAACCCCCTTAAATGGAAACTGAGATGCTAAGGAATTAAAAAGCTTTGTTTTTGACATAGAACAATACTTGAAGGTTACTGGAACTTGCTCATAGGACCTAAGAGTTACGTTGGTCGCAATCCATCTCATGGACGATGCAAAACTATGGTAGCGCTCGAAGGTGATTGGTAAAAAAAAGGGTCATGCACCATAAACTCATAGGAAGACTATTGATGGAATCGAAGCAATCGACGCTCCTCTTGATGGGTTGCCAATCAAAGACCCGATGTTTGATGTTGACCCTTTTGAAGAAAGAGCCACACGATCGAAGAGCTCAAAAAGTCTCGGTAACTCTGAGAATTCTATCACACACATGAAAGGACGTGTCGAAGAGTTAGACATTACCCAAAACATCATAGTAAAACTTTTTAGCAATTAGACAAAAGACTCCAAGACAAATACACTTAAAATTCATTATTGTCCAACGGTTTGGATATTTGGATTTCACATAGGAGATTCTGGTTTGATTCTCTGAAATGGAATATTATTTTCTTATTTCTTTTTATTTTATAGTTTCATCTTTTGTCACCAATTATATTTAAACTTTACCTAAGTTTGAGAGGCACTTTAATGGTCAAGTTCAATAGTATCTTAGATTAAAAAACTTTTATGAACATTGTACCTATGTTAGTGTTTTGTTATAGATATTTGTTTCAATTTCAACAAGTGGGGTTGAGGTGATTCAAATGGTTAATGCGATAATCCATCTATTTTTGAGGTCTCTCTTGTTGAACGACATCATGGTTGAGATGAGCACCCGAGTGAGTTTGACAAGGAGACCCGAATTTAAACTTTACCTACGTTTGAGAGGCACTAGAATGGTCAAGTTCAATGGTATTTTAGATTAAAAAAAACTTTTATGAACTTTGTACCTTTGTGAGTGTTACTTTGTACCTTTGTTTGTATTACTTTGTACCTTTGTTAGTGCTATGTTATAGACAATTGGTCAAGTTCAACAAGTGGGGTTGAGGTGATTCAAATGGTTAATGTTACTTTATTTGATTCAAATTGTTAATGTGATAATCGAGTTGAACAGTTACCAGTTATTTCCAAGGTCTCTCTTATTGAACGCCAACAAGGCTGAAATGATTGAGATGAGCACCCGATTGAGTTTGACAAAATTAAAATAAAATCAAATAAAATCACTCAAACAAATCAAACAAATTGAAAAAAAAATTAGCCTTATGACACTTCCTTCAACTCGAAGGGGTGGTAAACCAAGGATTCCTTCGCCCAAGACCCATGATCCAACTCCCAACATGGAAATGATAAGCTATAAAATCATTCCAAGAACCTCAATGGATTCATTACAAACTAACATTACCAATCTCGACAACCGGACGTGTCGCTGGCGTTAGAAGAATGACTGCAACAGAGCAGTCACGGGGATAGAAGATCTCGTTCAAGGACGATAGACCAACCGTAATCTTCAGCCCAACAAGCCAAGCTTTTGTAGAAGCAAGAACCTTTAATTGAAGAAATTAACACCTTCTTATACAAAATTTGAATAAACCAAGAGATAAAGCTAGAATTAGATTATGAGATCAAGAGTGAGAAGCAAGATTTGAAACTTTTTTCTAAATTGAGTCAGTCCACAATCGAGCTTGATCAAGGCTTAATTAAATATCTCAGATGCAATCTACCACAAGAATTGCATGAAACTTAAAAACGACAAAGATATTCTCAGATTTCTATAAGAGGGAACCTCTCAACTTGAGAGATCAATTTCATTGATCACAAATATGCTTTTACATAATAATTTGTGGGTATTTATAGTCTCCCCACAAAAAAAGTTAGTGCCCGTGATTTAATCTCGATCCCTTTAAATCTCCACAGAAGACGAAGTCAATTTGAGCATTACAAACTTTATGAAATTAAAATAATAAATAAAGTTTTCTAACCACTATGAAATGATGCTTGCAACTTCATCCGCTACTTCAACTGTGCAAATATTTACTTTTGAATCTCCAAATGGTATTGACTCAAACGAATCAGCTAGTAACACATGAAATGATGGTTGAACCTAGCCTATCCAATTTTGTAGATGAAGCATGAATGCTTGTTGAATCTTCTTGGCCTTGGGTTGTGTAAAATGTCCAGTTGGAACACCGTGATTTGTATCATCATCCCCCTCTTTAGGATTCGTCATCGAATCAGAAAAATCATCACCTTCAATGGGACTCAACTTAGCAACATTGAAAGTAGAATGTATTGACAATTCTAAGGCATGATCAATTTTATTGTTTCATGCAATAAGAACTATAAAATGAGTCATTTTACTAAATGTCTTACAGAGCATTTATAGTGAAATAAAGAATTAGGAATCCATCACGCTATCTTTAGATCTACAGACACACTATCTATGCTTAACATTAAAATAAATGAACGTGGATCGAACACGTTTCCTTTTCACTATGACGCTCTCCACACTAATATTAAAATTGAAAATTCATAATGCAAAGGTATTTCCACTAATTTTAGTTTGAACGTGGATCAAACACGTGACCTTCAGATATTCAATCTGAAGCTCTCCGAACTGAGCTATCCCCGCAATCATTAGAAATGAAAATTCATCAGTAAAGGTATTTTAGCTGATTCATTGAGATTTTAACAAGGAGTAATGACTAATTTTTTTATTGAATAGTCAGGTTTTGCGAAACAGGTGTGGTGAACATGAAGATCGAACACGTGACCTTCAAATCTTAAATTTGACACTCTCCAAATTGAGCTATCCCCGCTAACATTAAAAATGAATGTTTTTAAGTAAAGGTGTTTCCGCTAATTAATTGAAATTTTAGAAAGAAATAATCACCAATTTTAAATTGAAGAGTCAAATTATGCAAGATCGAATATGAGACCTTTAGATCTTCAATCTAACGCTCTCTCAACTGAGCTATCCACACTAACATTAAAAATGAAAATTCATCGTAAAGGTATTTTCGCTAATTCATTTTAATTTTAAATAGAAATAATCACTCATTTTTAATAAGATATTCAAGTTATCCAACTTGTATAAGGTGTTGTGAACTAGAACACGTTAGGTATTTTCGATAATTCATTGAGATTTCAGAAAGGAATAATGACTAATTTTAGATTGAATAGTCGGGTTATGCAACTAGAATCAGGTGTGGTGAACGTGTTGAACAAACACGTGACCTTCAAATCTTCAGTCTGACGTTCTCCCAATAGAGCTATCCTGCTAATATTAAAAAAGAAAATTCATAAGTAAAGGTACTTCCACTAATTTAGTATATTTAAAAAAGAAATAATCAATAATTTTAGATTGAATAAGCAAGTTATGTTTTTAGATTGTATGGTCAGGTAATAAACTTGTATCAGGTGCGTTGAACGTGGATAAAACACGTGTGACCTTCAAATCTTCCGTCTAACAATCTCCCAACTGAGCTACTCTTGCTAACATTAAAAATGAATATTCATCAGTAAAGGTATTCGGTACGCTTCTGAAAATTCAACAAAAGGCAATAGTATTAGACCGAGATGCCAGATTTAAATCTCGCTTCTAGAAAATTCAACAAAAGGCATTGGGTACACAGTTATAGTACGACATTCCACCCATAAACAGATGGTCAAACATAAATGCTCAAGCAAATATTGGAAGACATGTTGAGGGTATATGTGAATGATTTTGTAAGTACCTACCCCTTATGAAATTTGCTTATAATAATAGTTGTCAAGTCACCATACAAATGGCCACATAGGAGGTTCTCTACGGACGAAGATTTCGATCCCCTGTCTTTTAGGAAGAAGGGGGCAAACAACAACTATAGGGCAGTAGCTGGTGCAAATTACTAACGCCGCAGTCCAGAAGATTAAAGCTAGGATACAAACCGCACAAAGCCGAGAGAAAAGCTATGTAGACCTAAGGCGCAAGGACATGGAATTGTAGGTAGGGGATCATATATTCCAAAAAGTTTCACATGAGAGGGGTGCACAGGTAGGGTAAAAAGATAAGCTAAGCCCTAGGTTTATCCGTCCGTTTGAGATATTAGAAAGGATTGGATATGTGGCCTATACAATCGGGCAATTCTTAAATTTGTCTACAGTACGTAATATCTTTCATGTATCCATACTACGGAAGTATACCCTAGATCCTTCGCACGTACTAGCTCATGAAACTCTCTTCTTGAGAGATGGCCTAACGTATAAAGAAGACCCGATTCAAATAATAGACAAGAAATTCAAAAGATTGAGAAACAAGGAAATCGCTCTTGTTAAGGTCCTATGGAAGAATCATAGAGTAGAAGAAGCCACTTGGGAAACAGAAGGCAAATAAGAACCTTGTACCCTGACCTATTTTAGAATAAGCACTTTCGATGACCGAAAGTTTTCAAAGGAGAGGAGAATTTGCAACACTCAAGGTCTTCAATAAGAGACCGTGTATAATCCCTACTAAGTTGTATCTAGAAGCAAAGAACAAGTACAATTGAAAAAACATTGAGAAAATGGTACTTTTTCTAATTTTTATAAACTTCCAGAATCTAGAACAATAATTACAAGGTGCTTAAAAAAGGAAGGCTCCGATCGGAGAAGATTTTTCTGGGAGAAGATTTTTCTGGCAGAAGATTAATAAAAATCAATAATGAAATTATAGAAATTCTAGTGTTTCAATGGTAGTGAAAAATCCGTCTATAAATTATGAATTAGGGTAGACTATTAGGGGCAAGAAGCAAGCTTAATCGAGTACCCAATCGAGAGATACAAGTTTTTGGTTTTGGGGTATCGTGTTCATGAGTTTACCTCGAATTCGAGAACTATAGTCCACTATTCATTTCCAAACTTGTTCCTGCACCTTCTAAATAAGTTTACCCATAAGTTTGGTGAAGAAAAGAGGTCCTCAAAGTGCTAGTAGGTTTTCACACAAATCAGTCCATGTTAGGTTACCCTCTAATGTTTTCCTAAGCTAAAACCTCAACTCCTAAAGCCTATCCCAAGACATTATGTATAAACCTAGGTACATCGATAATCCATGTACCATGTACCTAGAACTATGTGAATAACATGCTAAATAAGTTGCTTGGATCCATACCCATAAGTAACAATTATCTGCCATTACAATGTGTACTAAAAGGCCCCTATTCCTCTTTAGGTAGGATATCTTGCAATATGTATCATGAGCTGGATGTTATGATAGGCCTACCTTTCCCATCAGCTAAACGAGATGTCCTGCACCACGATTTACCAGTAGGCTTATATGATTATGACGACACCACTCATGTGTTCATGGGGAGAAAATTGAAGGTTATTTTAGGGGAAGGTTTTCAACATGACACGATGACCTCTTATGTAATTGTAACATTCATACTTTAGGACTATAATTAACTATTATGTAATTGTAACCTAAAGTAAATAAAAAGTCTTCAAATACATTAATGAAATACAAAAACTCTAAATTACTCTAAAATGTAATCCACCAAAATTTATAACATGAAACTTCATTCTTCTTCAATGTGCCATGAATTGAAATATCTTTTGATAATTTCAACAATATTTTCTTCATATCTTCATTGAAGAATATTGTATGATTGATGTCTCTTGGTCCATATCAAATATTATCATAATAAGGTCAATGAGGGGAATACACCAATTGTTGGGCAACAAAGTCAACACAAAGAAATTAGAAAAGAAATATGAAAATTTGAGTTGTGAAAGGTATAAATTGGAAAGAATCTTAGTGCTCGAGGATAATGTAGTGTTATGAAAAGTAGCTAGATTGAATCTTCAAAGATTAATGCAAATTTTGTGAAAATTTAGAGGAACCTTTTTAGTATGTTTGCAATAGCTTAGTCATGCAGCAACAACGTAATGCTTCAAATACTCTTCCTTAGATTAAATACTAATGGTTCGTGAGGTCAGAAGTCTTTCTTTAATGTTAAGGATATTTAGTCCTAAAGTATAACTTACCATATATATCATATTTGATCTTTTATTATAGGATATTTGTCTTCTATCACAGCTCTTTTAATTTATTGTTATTCCTCTATCCTTTATAATTTATTTGATTATTTGAGAACTTCATTTATGTCGGGTGGTTTTAGCAAATACATGAGATTATAATGATGTTGTTAATATAACACATGCGGAAGCAATTTGGATCTTAGGCACTTTTAGAACATCAATTATAGTAAATAACTAGCATGTTTATGAGTATTAAAACTAAATGAGTTTGAATACTAACCTTTTGCAGTTCAAATTCCTTTTTCCTCACAAACCGGTTTCGAACCACCACTAGTGTCTTCTCCACTATCCTCCGGCCTTAGAACGGGATTGTGGAATCCGGTGAGTGACTAAACTTGGGAGGGATTTTGTATATATGAAGAGAGTGTTTGTGAGAGGTTTTTCTCAAGGTTTTTCACCAAGAAGAAGACATTTCATGTTTTATGATCACTCTATTTATAGAGTCATGTTTGCATGTTCATGCAAATTTGAGATCACCAAATTTTGACACTAAAAATTCCACTCAAATGTTTGGGATTACGTGGCAAGCATGCATACTTGAGTTAACCAAATTTTGACACTCAAATTTGTAGGGTTTATTTGGCAAACATGCAAGTTTGGTTAAACAAAATTTTGACACCTCAAAATTCCACTAATATGGATTTTTCCATTAAATGAAGTCAACATTTTGACTTTCTCCATTTTGATTCAACAATCAATTTGAATTATAAATTTCAAATTAAAGTAATATTTAATGATTAATTAAATATTTAATATTAATTCAAATGTCAATCCCAATTAATTCCGACACATATTTGATTAAGATATTAAATTTTATTTAAATATCTCAGATTCTTTCTTTTTGTTTAATTCGTAAATAAAACAAAAATGCAGTTAAATATATCGTATATATGTAGTGCATTCTCCCTAATTTGAATTCAAACACTTCGAACTCACTCGTCACACTATTCTATGGTTTAGTCCGATATGAGCTACCAGAGGGACCTAATGGACCTATAGATCATGGGCTCCAACGATCCAAGATTAACCGGTTAAACTCATTAACTTTGTTAACCAACATTCGTTAAGTACTAGGACATTCCACTATAGCCTAGTAGTTGCACTCCCCTCACTATAGATATATTTTTGTCCATTTGATATAACAATGATTAGTAAGTCGATCCTTCACAAGTTGTTCGTAACTAGAGCTGGGTCAATTTACCGTTTTACCCTTGAAGTTACTTCTTGTTTCTTATGTCTCACTGATCCTCTAATGAACAATTGGTTTGTGGTCCAACCAGTAAACCGGATCCCTCTCAGGCCAATGAGAGGGTGGGGCCCCTTATTCAAGACCTGGAGTCAGTAACTAAGGGAACTACCTCTCTTCTATCCCTAAAAGTGGGTAGGAGTGAATTCCATCTTGCACCCCACGTCCTCAGCCATTTACCCAGTCTTACCCCTGAAATGAGAGACCTATTGAGTTGGCGAACTTGAGCCACTCTCACCCATGCAAATCTAAGGATAATTCCGAATAAACAAGCAGTTCATGGTTAGCTCAAGATTAAGATCGAGTTACTTAGGTCATCGAATGAAAAGAAAATCAGTCTCAACAGTAAACGACATTATAAAGTGAGAGTGATTTTCTTCATGGTCCGATCTTATGCAATACTCATTGCATAGGACGCCCCCACTCACATGACTCCACATGTACAATTTTAGTGATCGCATTGTTTATATCATATACAAAAGTGGGCCGCATCCATAGTGTTCTCAGGATAAGGTACTCAGTCTTATCCTTATACTATAGATCATATTGACTATATACTTGAACTTGATCAACTCTTATGTCTCTACATATAGTTCAAGTAATCATACTATAGACAGAGTGTTCTTAGTTTATTGGATTTAGATTAATGATCTTAAAGTTCACTTTATTCAATAACAACCTTTACTGAATAAACAACAATAATAACGTTATTGAAAATAAAATATGCTTTTGTTTACAAACTATGAGTTTTAGGACATAAAACCCAACAAACTCCCACTTGGACTAAAACTCTAGTGGGGTTTTATAACGTTCAGTAGAGAGAAAGACATAAATACAATAAACTAGGGCATCACATACTCATGCCTTTTCTCCCACTTGCCCTAGATTACCTAACTCGTAATCCTAGACTCACTAGGTGCCTTTCATACACTTTAGCCGTGAGGGGCTTTGTAAATGGATCAGCAATGTTGTGCTCTGAAGCTATCTGTGTGACGATCACATCTCCTCATTACACAATCTCTCTTATGAGATGATATTTGGGCTCAGTATGTTTTCTTCGCTTATGGCTTCTTGGTTCTTTTGAATTTGCAAACCCTTTGCTCGTGATCCTGTTCAATGAACCCCTCTGGTTGAGCCATATAGATACTCTCTTCAAGATTGTCGTTTAGAAAGGATGTCTTAACATCCATTTTCCAAATTTCATAATCATAAAATGTGGCAATAGACAAGAGTATTCTAATCGATTTAAGCATAGCAACAGGAGAGAAGGTTTCTTCATAGTCCACCCCCTCTCTTTGGGTATAACCCTTTGCTACTAGTCGAGCTTTAAAGGTCTGTATCTTACCGATTTGGTCTCGCTTCCTCTTATAGATCCACTTGCAACCAATAGGTTTTACCCTATCTGGTTGATCTACAAGTTCCCAGATTGAATTGAAGTACATTGACTCCATTTCAAGATTCATGGCTTTAATCCACTGATCTCTATCTTCATCATTCATTGCTTGTTCATAGATCAATGGATCCTCAATGCCATCATCAGGTATGATGACTTGAGTTTCTGCCAAACCCAAGTAACGATCGGGTTGAGTTATAACCCTCCCACTACGTCGAGGCATTCTCAACTCTTGAGAAGGATGTGATTGACCAGAAGTGTCAGCTCCATCAACAACTCTTATTGAAGGACCAGCTTGATCAACAACTCTTGTTGTTGTATCAGTAGCTTCTTTAGAAATCCCACTTAATACTTGTTTGCTACGAGGTTGATGATTTCTTACGTGATCTTCCTCTAAGAATGTAGCGTTTGTTGACACAAACACTCTATTTTCTTGAGGGTCATAAAACAAAACATCTTTCGTCTCTTTGGGGTATCCTACAAATAGACATAATTTTGAACGACGTCCTAATTTCTTGGAATTTTGCACCAACACATGTGCATCCCCAAATTTTGAAGTGACGTAAACTACCTTTACGCCCTTTTCATAACTCATAAGGTGTTTCTGAAACACTCTTAGTAGGAATCATGTTCAAAATGCATGTAGCAGTCTCCACTACATATCCCCAAAACGGATCGGGTAATTGAGCGAAACTCATCATAGATCGAACCATGTCTAACAAAGTTCTATTTCTCCTTTCTGATACACCATTTTGTTGAGGCATACCAGGGGCTGAGAGTTGTGACCTTATTCCATGTTCTATCATATAGTCCTAAAATCTTAAGTCCATGTACTCTTCTCCTCGATCTGATCGAAGTGTTTTAATAATTTTACCTAATAGATTCTCAACCTCAGTCTTATACTCTCTGAATTTTTCAAGAGCTTCGAGCTTATGACGTATTAGATCAAGATAGTCATACCTTGAATAATCCTCAATAAATCTAATGAAATATTCATACCCTCCTCGTGCTTTGACATTCATTGGACCACAGAGATCTGTATGCACGAGTTCTAAGGTTTCTTTGACTCTATAAGCTTTTTCGAAAAACGATCGTTTAGTCATTTTACCCTCAAGACAAGACTCACATGGAGGTAAATAGTTGTCTTCTAACTTATTTGGAAGTCCATTTTTATCCAATCTATCAATCCTATTGAGATTAATGTGGCCTAGTCTTAAGTGCCAAAGATAGGTATTAGGAGAAATCTTTTGTCATTTATTTTGAGTTTCAGCTTTTTTAAACATCTCGGTATTTAAACTGGCTTTTATTTCGCTCGATTTTAACATATATAAGTTGTTTTCTAATTTTGCAGAACAAATATGAATACCTCTTTTGCAAATGAACAAGAGATAGATATTAGATTTCTTTTTATTTCAGGAACAAAAAGTACATTATCTAATATAATGAATCTATCTCCAAAAAAACAACTTTAAATTTCATACTGATCTTGCTGAGACAGCTTTTCCTGTTCCAACCTTGAGTGTTATCTCACCGTCCCCAAGCATTCTCCAGAAGCTAGTTTCCTGGTAAAAAGAACAAATATGATTAGTCGCCCCTGAATCTAGTATCCAAGTTGAGTTTTCATACTCTACTGAACATATTTCTACAACGAGTAAATCATATTTACCTTGTTGTGTCTTTTCGGCTTTATTCTCTGCAATGTATTTTGGGCAGTTTCTCTTCCAGTGCCCGTTTTCGTTGCAATGAAAATATTTTTCTTTATCTGCTTTTTGAACCTTGTGTTTGCGGTTAGTAGGAATCTTATTTTTCCCTTTACCCTTCTTCATCAAAAACACTTTTAGAAGTTGAAGGTCCAGGCTTAATTTCTTAGTACGATCCACGTAGTAATTTTTTGGAGATAGCAACATTTGCTTCTCCTGTTTGTCCCTTGTTCGTTAAGAGGGATTGATAAGTCTGTAGCTCATTGAGAAGAGCAGTCAAGTTATATTCTATTTTTTTCATTACCACATTTGTGCAGAACTGACTTGATTCTTCTTATCAATGACAACTTCATTTTCTTCTGTCACATTGAAATTGACCATCATGTCTAGGACATGTTCTCTAACTGAGGTCGCTTCTTACATACGACAGTTGTAAATATATTTTATGGCTTCATGTCTTAGGGAGAAGGACGGTTGTCCAAACATCTCTTTTAGAGATTCCATAACTCTTAGTAATTCTTCGAAAGTGTGACCCGCCATTTTCAGACCTCAGAGATCGGTCCCAACAATGCTATCGAACGAAAAAGCCAAAGTTGGGAACGGACCTAAGAAATCCTATCCATTTCTAGAGTTTGTGTTGTTTCGACTCCCATGTTACAACCCAAATGGGTAGTAGCTTTTGGGCAACATGTAGGTGGAACATGGGAATCTCACGGTGCAACCTAGTGGTGGAGACCATAGGAGGTGTTTATATACTTCCTTCTCCCACTTACTATAAATACTTTCTCTATTCACCTTGTTATTGACTCATGCAAATACCTTCCGAATGGAGGACGCTCCCAGGGCGACACAAGGCCGAGCATGAATCTCGCGGTGTGAATTTTTTAGAGAGCGTAAAAGGAAAACGATGTATCTCATATATCTTTTTCCTCCCACTAAGTATTTTAGACGGTTGGGTATACCTATTACTTCGTTATATTTCGACTAATTAAATATAGCTTAAGTCTAGGTTATTTTTCTAAAACTTATATCACTTAAGCATGCTCATAAAACTGGGCTAACTAAGCTCAAGTACTGGTCCGATCTCCAGGTAGTAGGTATTTTGTAAACCGTCAACGTAAGTACCTCCAGCCTTCGACAAGATCGTGCCAGGTGAGCTTTCTCGTAACTGCAATTTTGTAAGACATCGACTTATTTTAACTATTAAAATTGATCGTGCTCGGTTCTTAACCCTGAGTGAGCATGTACTTAACTTTATTATAGATTTTAACGTCTATCTCGTTTTATGACGTTGAAAATAACCTATAACATGCATCTAACATGCTTTATATAACAATTATATAATCATCCATTCCATGCAATAATATAACAATTTATATCTATCACCCATGGAACCCTAAACATGCATACTATAAATTATAATAATTATAACATACTTGGAATGCATGAAATATGCTTAGCCTATGGTGAGATTTTAAATCTATATGACATACTTTGTGCATATACATTTTCTATTTAATTAAAACATACATTCATAATGCATAATTAATTAAACACGCTAAAGTGGATTGGTTTTGGCATTTTAAAACAAGCAATTAACTAAATTATTACATTAATAATTAAAAATAACTTGAACCGCTCCCGAGGATCACGAATTGAGCGACCCAACCCTTAAAAACGTTGAACCAGACCCCAAAGGTAGAAAAACCACCCGAACTGCCTCTTCCACCTTCTTCTTTGGTTCAGCTTGCTATCTCTTCCATTTTCGATCAATTACAACCTAAAATGGACTCTAATGACTACATAAAAATTACAGACCTTTCTTCATTCATTAAAGCCCATACACATTAGGCTTATTACAATAATTGTATCAAATAGAAGCATAAAAAAAAATGCCAAAACCAAAACCATCCACTTTAGGAACCACAAAATTTCATTCAAGAAATGGTACCCACCATGATCAAATTAATGTAAATAAAGTGCCTAAAACTTGCTCTGATACCAATTGATGGTGTTAATATAACACATGCGGAAGCAATTTGGATCTTAGGAACTTTTAGAACATCAATTATAGTAAATAACTAGCATGTTCATGAGTATTAAAACTTAATGAGTTTGAATACTAACCTTTTGTAGTTCTGTTAAGGATATTTAGTAATAAATTATAGTTTACCATATATATTATATTTTATATTTTATTATAAGGCAAATATTAGATATTTGCCTTATTATCTAGGTATCTTTCCATTTATTGTTATTTCCATTTATTACTATTTCCATATCCTTGTAATTCATTTGATTATAAATAAGATAACTTTCACACCATTTAGGTGTGGTGAATTAATCAAACATTCACATGGTATCAGAGCCCTCTCGGTTTAACAACCCCGATCCTTTCTTTTCAATGGCTTTTGAATCCTCTAATCTTCTTCTCCACCACCCCTGTTGGCTTTGACGCCGCAGGGGCAGTCTTCATGGCTGCCGCAGGCGAAGCCGATTGATTACTCTGGCTCCACCCTATTGACCTCCAAATCACCTTTCGTCATACTCTGTACATACAACCTCACCTTTTCAAACCAAATCGGTTTTCCCCTTGGCCAATATAGTATCTCTCATTTTCTTCCCAATCAACCTTCATCCTTCACATAAACCCTAACCTAAACCTATCAACCTTTTGAAGAGATTTACCTTCGGAATCTGGGTGCCGCACTGGCCTATTCGCCAACCAAGTTGCCGCCGCCCTTCTTGCCAAAATTGGCTTCTTCGCCCGATGAGGCGACTCTTCCGACTGCCCTTCTCGCCAAAATTGGCTCCTTCGCCCAATGTGGCGACTCTTCCGGCTTCAACATTGTCTTTGTCCCTTGCTCTAGGTTTCCCCTTCTACTTCTTGGGGTTAGAAATATTCTCATCAGAGCCAAGGCAGCATCGTCGCTAAGCGACAATCCCTCTTCATGGGTTAGACATATCTCGCCGAAGCCAAGGCAGCATCGCCGCTGAGCGGCGATCCCTCTGCAATTTTGTATGGCCAAGAACCGGGTTGTTAGCATCTTCATGAAAAGTGTTTCTCAACCTCTTTGAATTTTTCAGATTCAAGCTTCACGTTCGTTTAAATCCGACGCTTAGCTTGCGGTGGGGTGTTAAGGATATTTAGTAATAAATTATAGTTTACCATATATATTATATTTTATATTTTATTATAAGGCAAATATTAGATATTTGCCTTATTATCTAGGTATCTTTCCATTTATTGTTATTTCCATTTATTACTATTTCCATATCCTTGTAATTCATTTGATTATAAATAAGATAACTTTCACACCATTTAGGTGTGGTGGATTAATCAAACATTCACAAGTTCAAATTCCTTTTTCCTCACGAACCGGTTTCGAACCACCACTAGTGTCTTCTTCACTATCCTCCGGCCTTAGAACGGGATTGTGGAATCCGGTAGGTGACTAAACTTGGGAGGGATTTTGTATATATGAAGAGAGTGTTTGTGAGAGGTTTTTCTCATGGTTTTTCACCAAGAAGTTTTACCTAGGTCATCTGTCATACAAATTTGAGATCACCAAATTTTGACACTAAAAATTCCACTCAAATATTTGGGATAACGTGGAAAACATGCATACTTGAGTTAACCAAATTTATTGGATTTAGATTAATGATCGTAAAGTTCACTTTATTCAATAACAATCTTTAATAAATAAACAACAATAATAACTTTATTGAAAATAAAATATGTTTTTGTTTACACACTATGAATTTTCCTAGTCCAAGGCTCTAGCTTGATTAGAGTTCTCATTGTGACTCTTAAGACAGACAAAGCTTCCAATTTGACGGCGTTCAATTATGCTTCATATTGAACCTACCAAACATGAAACTAAAACTACGTTCAATTTAACTCCATTTTATTGTCATCTTGAATGACGTGCAGGATATATTCTTGGTTTACCTTGATATTTCATATTAGTTAAGTTTTTTGCAAAATCACAATTTGACAATAACAAAGATGAACTTGAGTCTGTTTATTATTTTAAAGAAAATCTCGTTCTCCATCTTATTCCTAATAACTCTTCAACTAAATTCATATTATGCTAAGAAACAAATTTTTTACTCGCAAGAAATAAAATATGCAACTTTAACTAAAATTTCATCCAGACAAATTTTATTGTCATACAACATAGATGACAATTATAGCCTTCAAACAAAAACTAGAGTAGTTGTGGTGAATGAGATAGAAACTCTAGTGTTCATCCATAATATACAACCACTACCTAAATTATGACCTATAAATTTGAAAACATAAGTTGTAGTTGAAAATTACATAAAACAATCCCCTAAATCCAAGAACTCGTGTCCAATTAGTCAATCCTAAAGATAGCAACTAACATAGAGTAATTGAAGCTCCACATGAAGTAATTTAAAGTTTCAGTTACTTAACTAAATTTGATCTCGTCTTTAATAAAACATGAGTTGCACTTAAGTTCATGAAATATTTGACTCCAACTCTTAGTACTATTAATGCAATTATATTTCATATGAGTTTGTCATAAATCAAACTATGTTACATTCAATACTACTTCATTTTCTTGTCATAGGAAGCAAAAGATAAGAATTAAATCAAACAAACTGATGAACTGAGCCGAATAAATCCAACCCAACCCAAACGGATTAGTATGATTCATTTGTTGGGTTGTAGTTTATTTGAACACTTGCATACTAGACCATCAACTTTTTGTTTTATAGTCCAACAACCGCTCAAGAAAATAGATTTCAAACTTGAGAGAAAAA
Source organism: Cucurbita maxima (assembly GCF_002738345.1). NCBI lineage: Eukaryota > Viridiplantae > Streptophyta > Magnoliopsida > Cucurbitales > Cucurbitaceae > Cucurbita > Cucurbita maxima. Next base: position 26,271 of record NW_019272140.1, on the reverse strand, counting down.
AATATACTGAGAAGGAGTTAAAAATGTTGCAATTTTTTAGAAAGGGCATTTGGTCTAGTGGTATGATTCTCGCATAGGGTGTGAGAGGTCCCGAGCCTCAAAGAAAACAATTCAACACCCTAGTGTATATTCTTCCATCTTAATCTTCAGAAACCAAAAACTATAATGATGATGCTCTTTTTTAATATCATTTTATCTTTTCCACTTTCAATAGGCATGCATACCCAAATCCTAACTTTCGATATTTACTTTACTTGTGTATTCCACGATATGTGTCTCAAATGGAACTATCAAACTAAAACTTACATTATTTTCTTCTCAATACAGTAATTGTCGCAAACCCTATGTAAATAATTTAACAGCGGTCTAGATCTAAAAGATATAATAATAATGATTATTTTTCATGGATTTCATTAACAAAGAAAATAAATGAAATAATGATGATATATTCCATAAAAAAACTTAATATATAGCCCATACTAAGGGCATTTGGTCGGTATGATTCTTGCTTTGGGTGCAAGAGGTCTCGAATTCAATTCTCGGAATGCCCCTCCAAAAGAAAAAAAGCACTAAAATAATTAATTATCAGGTTTATAAAAAAGAAATTGTTATTCTTTTGTCTTTAAAAATCCATACTAAGGGCATTTGGTCTAGTGGTATGATTCCTTCTTTGGGTGCAAGAGGTCTCGAGTTTGATTCTCAAAATGCCCCTCCAAGAGAAAAAAAGCACTAAAATAATTATTGGTTTAGGTGTGACTTTTTAATCATCAGGTAGGTTTATGAAAAAGAAATTGTCATTTTTTGTCTTTTAAAATCTCCTACCTTATCAATCATCAGGCAGGTTTATGAAAAAGAAATTCCGAGATCATAGCCTCTCCACTGGTTCCGAAGACTCCTTCGGCATCAATGTGCTCCAGTGAAAGAGATCAGACCCTTCCCTGAACGAGAACCGGGCACAAAACGCCGAGGTAGAAAGTCGAAAGCGAGCTCTTTTCGCGTATACGCAATCTCGAAGCCCAATTACCTCACGGACTGTCTCCTCAACCCTTGCGAGTATGAGTGCTTGGTAAGAGAGAATGTCGAATGAGAAAGACATTCGATTACGGCAACATTCACAACTACCAAAGTGCATTAAACCTAGTAGAGATCTTCGACCTAACGATAATGGAACTTCAAGCCCATTTATTCAATCCGTTATGTACCTTATTGTTGACCGAACCAGTTAAACGCCAGGCCCAAATTCTCTCTCAGTCACCCGGAGACGAAAGTAAGATCAGATCTGAAGTTTACGAATCGAAGAGACAATGGATCTGAGTTATACACGCTTTCAGTTTCAAAAGCTTCGCTTTGCTACGGTACTTTATTCAGGATGTACAACAATATAGTCATCTCTTAGCCGTGTATAGAGAATTCCTTGATCATTTCCTTGGTGGATAACACAAATGAAATTGATTCCCTGACCGCCCATCTTATGAGTCTTGTCTTGTTGGTTTGTTGTACTATTCTATACCTCTCTCGATTGATCGAAAGACGTTCGACAGCTGGGAGGGCCTATCGTGAGGGAACTTTCCTTTTGATGGTAGGCAAATTTAAAGAGGGAGATGCGTATGTCCACGGTGATCAAGGTAGAGCGACTCCTACTTTAAAAGAGGTTGGTTTTATCAAAACTGTTAAATCCGCTTTCATTAAAGAAAAAATAGAAGCCCTTGGTTTGGCAGATGTCAATTCGTATGGCAATGTGGACTCGACTCAGGATGAGGATTCCGCTTTTCATACTACTGCTATGAGCTGAAAGAGCTGGTAAACTATCTCACTAAACGAAAAGAAAAGGCACATACGGGTTGACCTTGTTACAAGTGGCGGGGGCTAGCTAAAGAAGGTCAGTCGAACTAGGTTAGGACCCTTGATTTGGTTCAGCTAGGTTCTTCCATGTGAAAATGTATGTGTATCCGTATCTTCTGTTTGTTTATACGTTTGGAGAAACCTGCTAAGCCCGCCTTTCTTATCTAGTGTGATTCAATCTTTGAGCTCAAACTTTCCTCTCGTCCAACGGAAAAGGTAGGAGTACGACTACCTTTTCCTTTTCTTGCCCGAGCCAACGGATCATTTAGTTTCTACCAAAAAGTTCGTTATCTATTAGTTTCCGTAATCGAATGTATTTCTCATTTCATGTTAGATCCTCCAAGAGCTTCCTAGTCTGTAGTAGACGAAACCTTGGACTTCTATTGGACTTATAGCATTGCCTGGTGAGCTCGCCATTAAGGGTTGGCCTTACAGAAGATCAAGCAGCCTTTCTTTCCTTGCTTGGTATGCTTTCCCGCTTATCGTGAAACTAGCCAACTAGCCAAACTGAGAGGGAGAGGGATCATGTCAATCAATTTTTATGTGCATTTTGTTCGTTCTGTACTTGCCTGCTTAGCTTTCTTAGCCAACATCTCCGGTTTCTCCCGAACCAAGAAGTTCGCTTATCCATACCCAACAGTCACACTTTCAGCTGAAAGACTTATTTTTTTTCATAAAGTCGGTTCATAGATCAAGAAAGAATGAAGCTGCTTACAGGGATGGTTACACGATACGTCTTTTCATACTCGCCTTTTCTTTAACCCTGCTATCAACCGAGCCATTCTCATTTGTTGCTTTAAGGGGTCTCCCCATTGTAGATTACTAGGATTGGTTCTCGCATCCCTGTGCCAAAAAGTATGGGCAAGTTTGGTTTGAGCGTTCATCGATTGGGTGGATCTATATGCTCCGGAGGGGTGAGACGAGGTGTAGCGCATCTGTTTTGGGTATGTTGTCCGCTAAAGGTTTTAGGAAATGGGTACAAATTTTCTACATAGATCATCTGTGGTCACAATCCTTTTAAGGAAGATGCTCCCAAATAATCGGTGAACAATAGCCTTTAAAAAAGTTTCAGAGAGCAAGAAGAGATAGAACAGAGAATAGGAGTGAGTCGTGCAAGGAAGAAGGAACTAGTAGGTTTAATTTGGGTTCGTTTGAACTAAAACACGAACCAAAATTTTTCAAACGAACCCAAATTTAAGACTCTCTAGCCCAAAGTCCATATGTGGTAAAAAAAAAAAAACCTTCCGTGGCCCAACCCTTATTCACAGTCTACATCCAACCATTTCTTTTTCAACCTACACATATGCTCCATGCCAAACTCACGTAACTAGTCAGAAGATGCGGCCCACAATTGAAAGAAAGACAAGTGTCACAATCGCACTCTTGCAGTAGTGAGACAATAATTATGTGACATTTGTTCTAATCCAGTGAACAAGTCAACCATGCAAAATTCAGACTGAACGAACAATAGCAGTGTATGCTTAAACCACGTTTAGAAGAAATATTATAGAAAAAGTGAGCGAGGAAAAACGTTAAAAACAATTTCAAATAGAGCAATGTTATAAGCTAAAAGTGAATAAACAACAACTGGTCACGTTCTCCTATAGTACATTTTGGGACATTTTAGTTCTGATGGGTGTAGATATGATTTTGAGGACTAATCATACACACCGTAGGATTAATCTGGTTGACGCTGTCCAGAAAAATGACGTTCAACATCATCAAAGAGAAGACGACATCGGGCCTATTGAAGGTGTTGTCAAATATGTACGAAAATACGTCAGCTATGAACAAGGTGTATTTGATGCAGAGGTTGTTCAATCTACAAATGTCGATATGTTGCAAATCATATAAATTAGTTCAACGTGATTGTAAGTCAATTGAGTTGGGTGGAAATTATGTTAAAAAATGAAATTAAAGCATTGATTTTTGTGTAATCTTTACTCGAGTCGTGGTATACTGTTGTTGCTGCAATCAACAGTTCACGAGGATCTAATAAATTGAAATTTAATGAAATTCAAGATGTCAGCAAAAGCCCAAAAGAGAAATTGGAGATTCATCAGACAATGCTCTCATTGTTGATCGAAGGGGAAGAAGTAAATCAAAGAGCCCAAACAAACATGGGCGATCAAAATTAAGAAATCGTGAAAAATCTCCAAACAAACAAAACGAAAATAGTTGAAATTGTGGAGAAAAATAACACTTTCAGACAGATTGTACAAAATTGAAGAAAAGAAAAATCACAAATTTGAAGATAACAATAATTCCATATGTTCAGCAGAAGATACTGAGAATACTTTAATCCTTAGCGTGAATAGCCCAATTGAATTTTGGATTTTAGATTCAGTTGCATAGTTTCACTCGTCTCCAAGTAAGAAATTTTTTCAAAATTTCAAATAAGGAAATGTTAGAAAGGTGTATATTGCCGACAACAAAGTGTTGGAGATTGAAGGGAAGAGAGATGTCTACGTATAAACTCTAACAGGAAATGAGTGAGTGGACATTATAGAATGTCATAAATATTTCTGATCTCAAGAAGAATCTGATCTCTATTGGTCAGTTGGATAGCACAGGTTATGCAACCGAGTTTGGAAAGAGTTTGGAAAAGATTGTGAAGGGTGTCATGGTGGTATCATAACCTAAAATATGGAACCCTATACACCAACTAGAGTGTATAAACAAGGTTGTTGTTGCTAAGAGTGTTTCCAATTCAAGTAACAGCAACAACAACCAAGTTTTTAAACCCTACAGTAGTGTCAATAGACTTGCACATATGAGCATCAAAGAAATGAAGATGATGGGTGCAAATGGAGTTTTAGAAGGGCTAAAATCTATTGATATGGGTGTTTGTGAGAGCTGCGTTATGGAAAAATATAAACGAGTTAGCTTCACAAAATCTGCTAGAGAACCAAAGAAAGTGCGATTGGAAATGGTCCATACAGACGTTTGGGGACCATCTCCAGTTTCTTCATTTCTAGTACCAAAATTTCATGGATTAGATGTCTCGCACTCTGCAACAAAAACTCTCTGTTTTCCTAAGGCTAGTAATATATCTCATGACCACTCTTTTCCTCCTCACCATATCTAGACACTATAACGTCCAAGGACATTTTATAACTACCACGAAAATCAAAACATACAATAAATTTATACAAGTTTTACAACATATCATATACTACAAAATAGGGTTAGACTGCTTACTTGGTCGCGGAGAGACGTGTCATTGAGCTGAGTCATAGAGATATATGACTCTTTATCCTAAGAAAAAAATTATATAATTTAAAATTCGGCTGCTCTGATACCAATCTATCACAACCCAAATTTCAAGGGTTCAAAACACAAATAGAAACTAAAATTGAAAGTGAAAACAAATAAAAACAAATAAAAAAAAAAGTAAATTAATATAAAATAATGTTGTAAAATTAAAATGAGATTGAGAAAACAACACCACATTAAATATAAAATTAAATTAAATTATAAGACGGTGTTGTTCAAATTTATCCAAACAAAAAAAAAGTGTTTGGGATAGAATTACAAAAAAAAAAAAAAAAAAAAAAAAACTCAAACACAAAGACAGACTAACGCTGCATAACAACCCCATCTGTGAGTGCACAACCTTTGAAGGCTCCCTCATACGAACCCATCCAAAATAATCACGCCGGTGACCGCATCTCTTGACTTTAAACTGCTAGTCTAAACATGGTTTCGTCACCAAAGCTTTAGAGTTTAATCTATCTTTACAAAAATATTTTTCTCTTAATTTATAATTAGTCATCAAAAGTAATAATTAGGTACAAATTTGGTCTAGAACTCAAAACTTTCAAATCTTGCTGTTCCTTAACCAGATTCAAATCCAGTTTCTTGAACTCCTTGTACCTTAAATAAAGTTGGTATCCTCTAATAAAATAGGAATTTCTCTTAAGATCATTAAATTCTTATAGACTCTAGGCTCAATATCATTAATACAATTATGCTTTATCTTAAACACGCCAAACATGAAACTAAAGTGCGTTCAATTTAACTCCATTTTATTGTCATCTTGAATGATGTTTAGGGTATATTCTTGATTTACCTTAAAGCTCTTGTGACATGACAGTTCATATTAGTTAAACTTTCTGCAAAATCACAAGTTAAAAAACAACAACGATGAACCTAGGTCTATTAGTCATTTCAAAGACAATTTCTTTCTCCATCTTATCGATAATAATAGTTCAACTAAATCCATATTATGCAAAGAAACAAGTTTACGACTCATAAAAACAGCTACCTAAATTATGTCCTAAAAATTTGAAAACATAAGTTGTAGTTGATAATTACACAAAAATTTCCCTAAATTCATGAATTCGTGTCCAATTAGTTAATCCGAAAGATGGTAACTAGCATATAGTAATTGAAACTCCACATGAAGTAATTTAAAGTTCCCCAAAGTTTATCTCATCTTTAATGAAGCATGAATTGCATTGAAGTTCATGAAATGCTTATAGACTCCTACTCTGTACTATTAATGCAATTATGTTTCATTGAGTTTGTCATAAATAAAACTAAGGTGCATTCAATACAACTTTATTTTCTTGTCATACGAGACAAAATGGAAAAATTAAATCAAACAAACGGATGAATTGAAACGAATCAATCCAACCCAAATTGATTTAGTTTGTTTTTTTTGTTGGGTGGTTGGTTTATTTGATAACCCTTTTATATTATAACAATGCCCTCCAACTAAGAGAAAATATATTTGAGTAAAAGCTAAAAATATTGAATGTTCAAGAAAAGGCATTTAGTGGTGTGATTCTTCATATTTGACATCAACCTAACTTCATATTCGACATTTTATACTTACCATCATGCTCTTAATACTCATAGTCATTCTTAACATATCATCCCTAGGCTTTATTCTCCAAGACATGTTATTTTACACTTACCATCACTTTCTTAGTACTCATAGTCTTTCTTAACATCCCATCCCAAGGCTTTATTCTCCAAGACACATCATTTTATACTTACCATCATGCTCTTAATACTCATAGTCTTTCTTAACATCCCATCCCAAGACTTTATTCTCCCATACACATTCTACATCTAAGGACTTCACGTGTTTCCTGCAATACGACAAAATACGACCTTAATACCTAGGCCTAAGACTTCATACATATATTTCAAGTGGTAAAACAAGGGCATTTGGTCTAGTGGTATGATTCTTGCTTTGAGTGTGAGAGGTCTCGAGTTTGATTCTCAAAATGCCCCTTCAAGAGATTGTAGTACGAATTGTGGGGATGTAGCTCAGATAGTAGAGCACTCACTTCTGATGTGGAAAGTTACGAGGTTGATACCTTGCATCTCCAAAATGAATCAATCATTAAATATATTATTTCTTTTCAATTTTTTCTTATTTACGACATAATGAGCCCGGATAGTTTTTCATGTCACTATTTTGAAAATTACTTCTTTTCAATTTTTTCTTATTCATGACATGTTGAGTACTGATGTTTCTTCATTTTCACTGTTATTGATGATGAAAAATTTAGGGTTTTGTGATGCAAGAATTGTAGGGATGTAGCTTCGCTTAGCATGTGAGAGGTACGGGGATCGATACCTCGCATCTCCAAAAGAAACTATTTTATTATAATATTTTATTTCTATTCAATATTTCTTTATTTATGACATAATATGCAGATATACTTTTTCATTTTCACAATTATTGATGAAGGGGCATTTAGGGTGTTCATTTCCCACGTGGAAAGTATGGGGATCATTACCTTGCCTCTTCAATTGAATCGATTAATAAATATATTATTTCTTTTCAATTTTTTCTTATCTTTTCAATTTTTTCTTATTTAGGACATAATGAGCTGGGATAGTTTTTCATTTTCACTATTACAGATGACGAGATGCTTAGGACTTTATGATATAAGAATTGTGGGGATATAGCTTAGATGGTAGAGCACTTGCTTTGCATGTAAGAGATATGGGGATTGATACCCTCCATTTCTAGATTTTCTTCATTTTCACTATTATTGATGATGGGAAATTTAGGGTTCTATGATGTAATATTTTATTTCTATTCAATTTTTTCTTATTTATGACATAATGAGTAGCGATATTTTTTCATTTTCACTATTATTGATGATGGGAAATTTAGGGTTCTATGATGTAATATTTTATTTCTATTCAATTTTTTCTTATTTATGACATAATGAGTAGCGATATTTTTTCATTTTCACAATTATTCACGACGAATCATTTATGTTTTTGTGACGTACAAATTGTGAAGATGTAGCTTAGACGGTAGAGCGCTCACTTTGCATGCGAGTTGTACGAAGATTGATGACCTGCATCTCCAAAAGAAAGTATTTAATTTGTTATAATATTTTTTCATTTTCACAATTATCGATGCCCCGGATCACCAAAACAAACTATTTGTTATTAATATTTTGATATTTTTTTATTTTCACTATTATTAATGATGGGACATTTAGGGTTTTAGGATGTCAAAATCATGGGTATGTAGCTTAGATGGTAGAGCGCTCGCTTTGCATGTGAGAGGTACGGGGATTGATACCCTCCTTATTCATGACCTCGTTGTGTAGCAATATTTCTTCATTTTCAATATTATTGATGACGAAAAATTTAGGGTTTTGTGATGCAAAAATTGTGGGGATCGATACCACCCCGCATCTCCAAATACTTCTATAAAGAGAACTTCTTCACTTCTTCACAATTGCAATATCTGACCAATGAATATAATGGTCATTTATAGCTTCTATCACAATAATATAAAATTATGAGACTGAAAAGACCGTAGCCTATATGAGACTGAAAAGACCAAAGACCGTTCACCACACGCTTGTAAAATAAATTATATCTACCACCTCTGAAATTTTTCATGGCAAACCTTCCAACAGCTTGCACTTCTTCATCGTTGACACCCTTAATTGGAACTAGATTTTAAGGCAAATCTTCTCCACAACTCACTTTGGAACACTTTTATAGATAGTTTCAACAAACTTACTTTGCTTGTGAATACTTTGGAGTTCGATATTTATAGTTGTGGAGAACGCTATTTAAATTGATATGATCGAATCTTACAACAAAGTCTAATTGAGCCTCCCTCTTTTAGGAGATAGCTTCGAATCAAATTCTTTAGTTTGGACAATGATTGCATTGTTTTAGTCAAACAACCGAGACTAGTGTATTACCAAAAGTATAAATATTTTGTACGTGTATTTTCTTACATGTTAACAATTGTATACAAATAATAACTAAATTTATGAGTAGAAGTTTGGATGGAGTTTTATTAAATAGGTAATCTTTCATTATATCTAAAAATATATAAGGTTTTTTTTTTTTTTATATATACATTTACTAGGACAAAACAATGATTGAAGAAGATGTCATTCATGTCATGTTTTAATTTTTATTCTTTCTTATTTCTCAAAGATTACAAAAAAAAAAAAAAACGTTAATCCTCTCTCGCATATGGTTCGTTATTTGATTATTTTCTCTTGAGTGAATTTTAAGTGAAACACATTCTCTACCCAAGTAATTGCAAGATGCAAGCTTCACACTAAGAGGAATCAAAGTCTCAAGTATCAACGTCCTCAAGTGTCAATTTTTATTCTCCATCTCAACATAAATTAAAATTATTTTCGTGAAAACATCTATTTATAAAAGCAAAATATCTCAGAGTCACAAAAATAAAAATGAGATATAGATACGAGACATAAATATGATAGCAAATAGATATGGTAACATGTCATTTGTAAAAAACTAGGACACCGATGTGATAACGATACATTAATTAAAAAGAATTATTTCAAAAAATTTATCAATTTTATATTAATAAATTCATATAAATAAGTTTATATGTTTGTATACTTAAAAAAAAGCTTAAGGTACGTTTCACTCTCAAAATATATTCAAACTCAAGGGTATGATACGAAATGCTGGATTATAAATTTGTAATGCATCCATTATATTAACAAGTGTTCAGTACATGCCCAACACGTGTCAGATTAGTGAAACTAAGTTATTCTCATGCTTTCTTTACACCTATTTAAAGTAGTTTGAAAACTAGCACATCAAATATTATAATTGACTAACTACAACTTTAATTTTGTCCTTTAAGGATGGTTTTGACCAAAGAGAAATAAAATCCTTAATTTAGTACATGGTTGCAAAGATGGACACTCATTCTCATATGGAAAGAGATTTAATCCTAAGTTATATCTCATATCCTCTCTTTACCAATTATTTAGTTTTATTTAGTATGTTTCACAAAGATACGTCCATCAATAGCAAAAAAATAAAAAAAATAAATAGAATAGATTAAATTAGCCAAAAGTAATGGCTAACATAATTAAAAAAAAAAAATATAAAGGAAGAATTGACTAAATTGGCTAATTGCTAAAATAATTAAAAAAAAAATGTAACAAAAACACATAAGGAAGATTAGGAACACAAGTAAAAAAAAAAAAAAACACAAACAGCCAAAAATCAAGATTTGAAAAGTGTTAAACAGTTTTAATATATAGACATTTCAAGAGTTTACTAGTGCAATATTCCCATGAAATCTAATACTAGAGCATCATAAAATTTAGAGAAATGATTGAAATGGTGAATGGGTCCTTGTTGAGAGTACTGTAAGAGGCACACACGTAAGAATGTTGGATATAACTACTCTTTCACATCAGAGGAATGAGTCTCATAGATCCAACTACAATATCAAAGAAACTTCGGGTGGTAGTGATTGCTTGCATTGATGTCTCCGTGGTATCCCAGAAACATGTAACATGATTTTTCTTGCTCAAATATAGCTTCTGAAAACTTCACTTTTGAGTAATCCAGGAAGGCTACTTAATTTGCAGCCCTCTAGTGAAGATGATCACTTTGAGGTGGGTTTGTTAGTGAAGATGCAATTATATAATCACGGTTTTATATCAATGGTTCCATTTATATCTATAAATGAAATTTGTGGTGTATTTTTTAGAAATTCAACAATAATCATATGTTATTCGGTCACAATTCTAAAGAAATTCAACTTTCGACCTTTCGTGAATGCTCAAAGCTACTTGCAAAGTATTGTCGATTATGATCCATAATACTTACCGGCTCAAAATTCAGGTTTGTTCATGTTTGAAATTGTGACAAACCAGAAGACAAGATGCTTATTAGTATTGTTTGTGATTGTTGTTGTGAATTCTTCATCTTTGAATACATATTTTAGTTGGTTCATGAATTTTTCCATCTTTTAAAAATATTATTTTTTTAGTTCGAGCCTAATGTCATAATATGCGATTGAATCACAATATTGCAATATTTTAAGTTACTTTTAAGATTAAAGGTCGATGAATAAACTAATTACTACAAGTTCTTTTTATGCATCTTATTTTGATCTAGCACATAAAGTAATTACTGAGTTCGACAAAATTGAAATAAAATCAAATAAAATCACTCAAACAAATCAATAAAATTGAAAACAATTAGCCTTATGACACTTCCTTCAACTCCAAGGGGCGGTAAACCAAGGATTCCTTCGCCCAAGACCCATGATCCAACTCCCAACATGGAATTGATAAGCTATAGAATCATTCCAAGAACCTCAATGGATGGGTTACAAACTCACATTACCAACCTCGACAATTGGACGTGTCACCGCGTTAGAAGAACGACTGCATCAGAGCAAGTCCATGGGGATAGAAGATCCCGTTGAAGAATGATAGACCAACCGTAATCTTCAGCCCAATGAGCCAAGCTTTTGTAGAAGCAAGAACCCTTCTATTAAAGAAATTAACATCTTCTTATACAAAATTTGGATAAACCAAGAGATAAAGCTAGAATTAGATTATGAGATCCAAGAGTGAGAAGCAAGATTTGGAACCTTTTTCAAAATTGAGTCCCTCCACAATCGAACTTGATCAAGGCTTGACTAAATAACTCAGATGCAATCTACCACAAGAATTGCATCTAACATAAAAACGACAAAGATATGTTCAGATATCTATAAGAGAGAACGTCTCAACTTAAGAGATCAATTTCATTGATCACAAATATGCTTTTACATAATAATTTATGGGTATTTATAGTCTTCCCACAAAAAAAAAATAGTGTCCGTGATTTAATCTCGATCCCTTTAAATCTCCACAGAAGACCAAGTCAATTTGAGCATTACAAACTTTATGAAATTAAAATAATAAATAAAGTTTTCTAACCACTCATGAAATGATGCTTGCAACTTCATCCGCTACTTCAACTGTGCAAATATTTACTTATGAAATGACGGTTGAACCTAGCCTATCCAATTTTGTAGATGAAGTATGAATGCTTGTTGAATGTTCTTGGCCTTGGATTGTGTAATAGGTCCAGTTGGAACACCGTGATTCTATGGGAAGATCAATTTTATTGTTCCATGCAATCAAATGAGTCATTTTACTAAATGTCTTACGAAGCATTTATAGTCAAATAAAGAATTAGGAATCCACGCTATCTTTAGATCTACAGACTCACTCCCAATTGAATTGAGCTATCTATGGTTAACATTATAATGAAAGTTCATGAGTAAAATTATTTACGCTAATTCATTGAAACTTTAAAAAGAAATCATCTCTAAATTTAGATAAGATAGTAAGTTATACTAATTGAATCAGGTGTGGTGAAGGTCGAACAAACACGTGACCTTCAAATCTTCAATATTACGCTCTCCCAACTAAGTTATCCCCGTTAACATTGAAAATGAAAATTTGGAAATTTTAAAAAGAAATAATCACTAAATTTAGATTATATAGTAATTTTAAAAAGAAATAATCACTAATTTTAGATTGAATATTCGAGTTATGCAAGTTAGTCAACTTGAATTAGGTGCGGTGAACGTGGATCAAACACGTGACTTTTAGATCTTCACTGGTGCTCTCCAAACTGAGCTATCCTGCTAACATTAAAAATAAAAATTTATCGGTAATTTTAGATTGAATATTCGAGTTATGCAACTTAGTCAACTTGAATCTACAGCTAACATTAAAAATAAAAATATTTTCACTACTTCATTGAGATTTTAAAAAATTGAATAGTCAGGAGTTGAGTTATGTGACTTGAATCAGGTGCGGTGAACGTGGATCGAACACGTGACCTTCAGATTTTTAGTCTGACGCTCTCAAAACTGAGTTATCCTCACTAATATTTGAAAAAAAAATCATAAGTAAAGGTATTTCCGCTAATTCATTATATTTAAAAAAAAAATAATCACTAATTTTAGATTGAATAAAGTTATGCAACTTAATAGACTTATGCAACATAAACCAAGTGCGGTGAACATGGATTAAACATGTAACCCTGAGATATTCATTCCCAACTGAGCTATCCCCGCTAACATTAAAAATCAAAATTCATGTGTAAGGGTATTTCCGCTAATTCATTATTCATTGAAATTTTAAAAATAAATAATAACTAAATTTTTATTGAATAGTTAGCTTATGTAAATGGAAACTGGTGCGGTGAACGTGAAGATTAAACACGTGACCTTCAAATCTTTAGTTTGACACTCTCCCAACTGAGCTATCCCCGCTAAGATTAAAAATAAAAATTCATAAGTAAAGCTATTTTCACTAATTCATTATATTTTAAGAAGAATTTATAATCAACTAAACTATAAGATATAATGAATGTCGATCAAACACAAGACCTTCCAATATTCAATCTGATGCTCTCCCAACTAAGCTATTCCACATAACATAAAAAAATGAATAATCACATGTTTTAGATTGAATAGTTAAGTTGTGCAACTTAGTCAACTTATGCCAGTTGGATAAAAAACGTGCCAGATCTTCCTCTAATTCATTGAGATTGAGATTTTAAAAAGAAATAATCGCTAATGCAATGAACGTGGACCAAACACGTTACCTTTAAATCTTCAATATGACGCTCTCCTCACTAATATTAAAATTGAAAATTCAAAAAGTAAAGGTAAACTTATGTCAGTTGATAAAAAAACGTGACAGATCTTCCTCTAATTCATTGAGATTGAGATACCTTTAAATCTTCAATATGACGCTCTCCTCACTAATATTAAAATTGAAACTAATTTTAGATTGAGAGATCTTCCTCTAATTCATTGAGATTGAGATTTTATCTTCCTCTAATTCATTGAGATTGAGATTGAGATTTTAAAAAGAAATAATCGCTAATGCAATGAACGTGGATCAAACACGTTACCTTTAAATCTTCAATATGACGCTCTCCTCACTAATATTAAAATTGAAAATTCAAAAAGTAAAGGTAAACTTATGTCAGTTGGATAAAAAACATGACAGATCTTCCTCTAATTCATTGAGATTGAGATACCTTTAAATCTTCAATATGATGATCTCCTCACTAATATTAAAATTGAAAATTCATAAAGTAAAGGTAAACTTATGTCAGTTGGATAAAAAACGTGACAGAATAATCGCTAATGACACTAATTTTAGAGTCAAAGTGCGATGAACGTGGATCAAACACGTGACCTTCAGATCTTCAGTCTGACGCTCTCCCAACTAAGCTATCCCCGCAATCATTAGAAATAAAAATTCATCAGTATAGGTATTTTAGCTGATTCATTGAGATTTTAAAAAGAAATAATGACTAATTTTCTATTGAATAGTTAGGTTATGCGAAATAGGTTTGGTTAACATGGAGATCGAACACGTGACCTTCAAATATTAAATTTGACTCTCTCCAAACTGAGCTATCCCTACTAACATTAAAAATTGAGCTATCCCTACTAACATTAAAAATGAAAATTTTTAAGTAAAAGTATTTACGCTAATTAATTGAAATTTTAGAAAGAAATAATCACTAATTTTAAATTGAATAGCCAAATTATGCAAGATTGAACACGAGACCTTTAGATCTTCAATCTAATGTTCTCTCAACTGAGCTATCCACACTAACATTAAAAATGAAAATTCATCAGTAAAGGTATTTTCACTAATTCATTTTAATTTTAAATAGAAATAATTACTAATTTTTAATAAGATATTCAAGTTATCCAACTTGTATAAGGTGCGGTGAACTAGAACACGTTAGGTATTTTCGATAATTCATTGAGATTTCAGAAAGGAATAATGACTAATTTCAGATTGAATAGTCGGGTTATGCAACTAGAATCAGATGCGGTGAACGTGGATAACAAACACGTGACCTTCAAATCTTCAGATACTCTCCCAACAGAGTTATCCCCGCTAATATTAAAAATGAAAATTCATAAGTAAAGGTACTTCTGCTAATTCATTATATTTAAAAAAGAAATAATCACTAATTTTAGATTGAATAAGCAAGTTGTGTTTTTAGATTGTATAGTCAGGTAATAAACTTGTATTAGGTGCGTTGAACGTGGATAAAACACGTGTGACCTTCAAATCTTCCGTCTAACAATCTCCCAACTGAGCTACTCTTGCTAACATTAAAAATGAATATTCATCACTAAAGGTATTGGGTACGCTTCTGGAAATTCAACAAAAGGCAATAGTATTAGACCGAGATGCCAGATTTAAATCTCGCTTCTGAAAAATTCAACAAAAGGCATTGGGTACGCAGTTATAGTACGACATTCCACCCTAAACAGATGGTCAAACAGAAATGCTCGAGCAAATATTGGAAGAAATGTTGAGGACATATGTGATCGATTTAGCAGGAAGCTGGGATAAATACCTACCCCTTATGAAATTCTCTTATAATAATAGTTGCCAAACAACCATAAAAATGACCACATATGAGGTTCTCTACAGACGAAGATTTTGATCCCCTATCTTTTGGGAAGAAGGGGGGCAAACGAGAACTATTGGACCAGAGCTATGCAAATTACCAACGCCGCAGTCTAGAAGATTAAAGCTAGGATACAAACCGCACAAAGCCGAGAGAAAAGCTATGCAGATCTAAGGCGCAAGGACATGGAATTGTTGGTAGGGGATCATATATTCCTAAAGGTAGCACCCCATGAGAGGGGTGCTCAGGTAGGGTAAAGAGGGGAAGTTAAGCCCTAGGTTTATCCATCCCTTTGAGATATTAGAAAGGATTGGATCTAGAATCGGGCAATGCCCAAATTTGTCTGTAGTACGTAATATCTTTCATGTATCCATACTACGGAAGTATACCCTAGATCCTTCGCACGTACTGGCTCATGAAACTCTCTTCTTGAGAGATGACCTAACGTATAAAGAAGACACGATTCAAATAATAGACAAGAAAGTCAAAAGATTGAGAAACAAGGAAATCGCTCTTGTTAAGGTCCTATGGAAGAATCATAGAGTAGAAGAAGCCACTTGGGAAACAGAAGGCAAATAAGAACCTTGTACCCTGGCCTATTTTAGATTAAGCACTTTCGATGACCGAAAGTTTTCAAAGGAGAGGAGAATTTGCAACACTCAAGGTCTCCAATAAGAGACCGTGTATAATCCCTACTAAGTTGTATCCAGAAGCAAAGAACAAGTAGAATTGAAAAAAACATTGAGAAGATGATACTTTTTCTAATTTTTATAAACTTCCCGAATCATTAAATTTTTTATAGAATAATAATTACAAGGGGCTTAAAAAAGAAAGGCTCCAATAGACGAAGACATTTCTGGCAGAAGATTCAAAAAAATCAAGAATGAAATTATAGAAATTCTAGATGTTTCAATGGTAGTGGAAAATCCGTCTATAAATTATGAATTAGGGTAGACTATTAGGGGCAAGAAGCAAGCTTAATCGAGTACCCAATCGAGAGATACAAGTTTTTTGTTTTGGGGTATCGTGTTCATGGGTTTACCTCGAATTCAAGAACTAGTCCACTGTTCATTTCCAAACTTGTTCCTCCACCATCTAAATAAGTTTACCCATAAGTTTGGTGAAGGAAAGAGGTCCTCAAAGTGCTAGTAGGTTTTCCCACGAATCAGTCCATGTTAGGTTACCCTCTAATGTTTTTCTAAGCTAAAACCTCAACTCTTAAAGCCTAACCCAAGACATTAGGCATAAACCTAAGTTCATCAATAATCCATGTACCAAGTACATAGAACTATGTGAATAACGTGCTAAATAAGTTGCTAGGATCCATACCCATAAGTAACCATTATTTGCCCATAAGTTCTTCTTTTGAGTCTGCTTCTTATTTTGTGTTTATAACGATTATGTATATGTAAACCCCAAACATGAAGAAAATTAGCTCCCACAAAAATAAGCCACTCATGAAAGACCCAAAGGACAGAAAGGAAAAAAATTAAAGTTTTAAGCAAGAACAAGGGACTTAGTCAATTGAGTACCCTAACAAGTGATTTCAAGGATTGGAAAGGAAAAAGTAAATGAAAAGGGCAAAAAAGTCATTTTATCAATTATCAAAAATCTTTCTCGATTTGTAATTCCTTATGTAGAAGGAATCTCAAGATTCAAAAATAAGGGGGAAATGAACAAAAAAAACATTGAGGAATTTGTAGAAATATTATGGATTTTTCGAGAAAAATAATAATAAAATATTCGAAATGTGGAAATTACCAAAATACCCCTTAAAGAATGGATAATTAGAGAAATGCCACTCCTATTAGAATCAGAGCATCTACCGTGACCATCCGAGTAAAATCCTTCAAACTCAAATCTCAACCGTTGGATCTCCTCCAAAATTTGATATGATCTCTATGAACACGCACGGATCATCACATCCAACGACTAGTATTCAAAGCCAAGGTCGATAAGGCTATGATCGGAGTTGATATCTCCGAAAAATTATCCAGAAAGTTCAATCTCTAAATAACGAAGATTTTAGAGCTCTCAATGTCGGTTTAAGCTCCTCCGATAAAGTCTGAAGTAGGAGAACCAATACGAAATAAGAATCGAGAAAGGTTGATCCCCCAATCGAATGCAATAAGCGTTTAGATTATGGGTCTCCTACTCTAAGATTTCTTCCAAATTCAAGAGCAATCCTCCACCATTTCTCTTCGAACATCTAAATAACGAAGATTCTGGAGCTCTCAATTTTGGTTTAAGCATCTCCTATAAAGACTGAAGTAGGAGCAACAATACGGAATAAGAATCGAGAAAGGTCGATCCCCCAATCGAAGGCAATGAGCGTTTAGATTATGGGTCTCCTACTCTCAGATTTCTTCCAAATTCGAGTGAATTCCTCCCCCATTTCTCTTCAAACATATTCCTACAGTTTCTCAACAAGATTACCCACAAGTTTTATGAAGGAATAGAGTTTTGAAAGTGCCGAGAAACCATTCCCTCAATTCAATCCACCATTGAAGAACTTCAAGAAAAACTTGAAAATCAAATTCGAGGATACATGATGACTCGTCGCGCAAGAATGGTTCCAATTAGTTTCTGCACCTCCAAGGAATGCTTCCATAGAAGACCACGAAGAAAAATAACCTCGAGAGCGTGCCGAATTGAAGGAAATAAGTTTCGAAATTAAATTGGGGATAAGAGTCGAATTCCTATCTACAATCTCTTTTCCTTCAAATTAAGAATTCCTCTAGCTTCAAAGGAAGAAGTTGAGTAAACTTGATGAAAGAATTGAGAGCTGAAACGTCGTAGAACAAGCTACCCAAGAGATCGAAAATCTTGTGTTTTGAGTGAGTTGCATACTGAGTTCGATTTCTAGAAATTAAGGTCCTAGACTCAAAGACATTCCTCTAAACCAATTCCTTTAGCCTGAAGAAAGGATATGAAAGAGGTTCAATAAAGAAATAGGGCCTTGAAACCCCTAGAATCGGCTACCAAATATAAAAATCCTTTGTTTTTTCTCCAGCGATAAATCAGATTTTGGACGAACTTTGGAAGCGAATATCTTAGGCTACGATCTACGAGAAGGTATCAAATCAATCCCTAACCCTTCCTTGTAACACTCATCTTTAAGTTTCACAAAGAAATCAAGGAGAGAAATGCTGTAAATGTGGCTGTACAGGCCGAGTTTTAGATGGCGGCGATGTGAAAAATGTGCATCTTCTTCCTGTTTAGAGGAAGAAAACCATGATATGGCCAGTTCAACTAAACTATCCAAGTCAACTAAAAATTTGACCTTTTCTTGGGTTTTCTCAATTTTAACCCTATTCCAGACCGATTCTCATAAAAACATTATGGTTTCATAAACTAGACACAATAAGGAGTACGTGGAAGGAAATTTGAAGTAATTCAGATACTGGAAGCTCAAGAATAGAGGTCCCAAACGTCAGCGAAGAGGCAAGTAGCCACCTTAGACTCTTTGTTAAG
>NW_019272140.1:4353-6359 GCF_002738345.1 Cucurbita maxima | reverse complement strand
AACTCTCTTCTTGAGAGATGACCTAACGAATAAAGAAGACACGATTCAAATACTAGACAAGAAAGTCAAAAGATTGAGAAACAAGGAAATCCCTCTTGTTAAGGTCCTATGGAAGAATCATAGAGTAGAAGAAGCCACTTGGGAAACAGAAGGCAAATAAGAACCTTGTACCCTGGCCTATTTTAGAATAAGCACTTTCGATGACCGAAAGTTTTCAAAGGAGAGGAGAATTTGCAACACTCAAGGTCTCCAATAAGAGACCGTGTATAATTCCTACTAAGTTGTATTTAGAAGCAAAGAACAAGTAGAATTAAACATTGAGAAGATGGTACTTTTTCTAATTTTTATAAACTTCCCGAATCATTAAATTTTTTATAGAATAATAATTACAAGGGGCTTAAAAAAGAAAGGCTCCGATCGGAGAAGACATTTCTGGCAGAAGATTCAAAAAAATCAAGAATGAAATTATAGAAATTCTAGATGTTTCAATGGTAGTGGAAAATCCGTCTATAAATTATGAATTAGGGTAGACTATTAGGGGCAAGAAGCAAGCTTAATCGAGTACCCAATCGAGAGATACAAGTTTTTTGTTTTGGGGTATCGTGTTCATGGGTTTACCTCGAATTCGAGAACTAGTCCACTGTTCATTTCCAAACTTGTTCCTGCACCATCTAAATAAGTTTACCCATAAGTTTGGTGAAGGAAAGAGGTCCTCAAAGTGCTAGTAGGTTTTCCCACGAATCAGTCCATGTTAGGTTACCCTCTAATGTTTTCCTAAGCTAAAACCTCAACTCTTAAAGCCTAACCCAAGACATTATGTATAAACCTAAGTTCATCAATAATCCATGTACCAAGTACATAGAACTATGTGAATAATGTGCTAAATAAGTTTCTAGGATCCATACCCATAAGTAACCATTATTTGCCCATAAGTTCTTCTTTTGAGTCTCCTTCTTATTTTGTGTTTGTAACAAATTTGTATATGTAACACCCCAAACATGAAGAAAATTAGATCCCGTAAGAATAAGCCACTCATGAAAGACCCAAAGGATAGAAAGGAAAAAAATTAAAGTTTTAAGCAAGAACAAGAACTTAGTCAATTGAGTACCGTAACAAGTGATTTCAAGGATTGGAAAGGAAAAAGTAAATGAAAAGGGCAAAAAAGTCATTTTATCAATTATAAAAAATCTTTCCCGATTTGTAATTCCTTATGTAGAAGGAATCTCAAGATTCAAATATAAGGGGGAAATGAATAAAAAACAATGAGGAATTTGTAGAAATATTATGGATTTTTCGAGAAAAATAATAATAAAATATTCTAAATGTGGAAAATTACCAAAATATCCCTGAAAGAATGGAGAATTAGAGAAATGCCACTCCTATTAGAATCAGAGCATCTACCGTGACCATCCGAGCAAAATCCATCAAACTCAAATCTCAACCGTTGGATCTCCTCCAAAATTTGATATGATCTCAATGAACACGCACGAATCATCACATCCAACGACTAGTATTCAAAGCCAAGGTCGGTAAGGCTATGATCGGAGTTGATATCTTCGAAAAACTATCCAGAAAGTTCGATCTCTAAATAACCAAGATTTTTTAGCTCTCAATGTCGGTTTAGGCTCTTCGATAAAGTCTGAAGTTGGAGAACCAATACGAAATAAGAATCGAGAAAGGTTGATCCCCCAATCGAATGCAATAAGCGTTTAGATTATGGGTCTCCTACTCTAAGATTTCTTCCAAATTCAAGAGCAATCCTCCACCATTTCTCTTCGAACATCTAAATAACGAAGATTCTGGAGATCTCAATTTTGGTTTAAGCATCTCCTATAAAGACTGAAGTAGGAGCAACAATACGGAATAAGAATCGAGAAAGGTCGATCCCCCAATCGAAGGCAATGAGCGTTTAGATTTTGGGTCTCCTACTCTCAGATTTCTTCCAAATTCGAGTGAAATCCTCCCCCATTTCTCTTCAAACATATTCCTACAGTTTCTCAACAAGA
>NW_019272140.1:4008-4314 GCF_002738345.1 Cucurbita maxima | reverse complement strand
CAAAGTGCCCAGAAACCATTCTCTCAATTCAATCCGCCATTGAAGAACTTCAAGAAAAACTTGAAAATCAAATTCGAGGATACATGATGACTCGTCGAGCAAGAATGATTTCAATCAGTTTCTGCACCTCCAAGGAATACTTCCATAGAAGACCACGAAGAAAAATAACCTCGAGAGCATGCCGAATTGAAGGAAATAAGTTTTGAAATTAAATTGGGGATAAGAGTCGAATTCCTATCTACGATCTCTTTTCTTTCAAATTAAGGATTCCTCTAGCTTCAGAGGAAGAAGTTGAGTAAACTTGAT
>NW_019272140.1:0-3954 GCF_002738345.1 Cucurbita maxima | reverse complement strand
TTCTAGAAATTAAGGTCCTAGACTCAAAGACATTCCTCTAAACCAATTCCTTTAGCCTGAAGAAAGGATATGAAAGAGGTTCAATAAAGAAATAGGGCCTTGAAACCCCTAGAATCGACTACCAAATATAAAAATCCTTTGTTTTTTCTCCAGCGATAAATCAGATTTTGGACGAACTTTGGAAGCGAATATCTTAGGCTACGATCTACGAGAAGGTATCAAATCAATCCCTAACCCTTCCTTGTAACACTCATCTTTAAGTTTCACAAAGAAATCAAGGAGAGAAATGCTGTAAATGTGGCTGTACAGGCCGAGTTTTAGATGGCGGCGATGTGAAAAATGTGCATCTTCTTCCTGTTTAGAGGAAGAAAACGATGATATGGCCAGTTCAACTAAACTATCCAAGTCAACTAAAAATTTGACCTTTTCTTGGGTTTTCTCAATTTTAACCCTATTCCAGACCGATTCTCATAAAAACATTATGGTTTCATAAACTAGACACAATAAGGAGTACGTGGAAGGAAATTTGAAGTAATTCAGATACTGGAAGCTCAAGAATAGAGGTCCCAAACGTCAGCGAAGAGGCAAGTAGCCACCTTAGACTCTTTGTTAAGAAATACTTGTAGAAATCGCTTGGATTTTCATATGAACCCTAAACCATGTATGAATTAAGAATATATGAAAAAAAAAACCCAAAGAACCCTGAGTTAAGACCCTTAACCGATCAAATAGCTCGAGATTTAAGTAATGTTAAAATAACCCACTATATGAGCTCCGCTGCCCATCAAATTTTAATACCATATTATAGTATATTGAGGTTGGATATGAATTTTGGTGGTCATTGGATAAGGATAAGTAGGTAAACCAATAAACGGTGTAAAATGACCATAATGCCCCTAAGGAAATTTACCTTCAGCTCATGACCTAGATGACCTTCAAATGCTATGTAATTCATCAGTAGATCTTATTTTATAAAATCTTATATGAATCATTTAGGATTGGTGGTTTATAGAAAAGTACTCTAATTTTATCCAAAGAGGTTATATAAAGTAATGAATTTTGGAAGTTATTGAAAAACTTTAGTTAGCGAAACCAAGACATGGGAGAAAATGCTATCCATATGACTTTTGCCATGAAGCACGATGTTTATAAATTTTTTAGTCATTGTTGCTAATGTTTGGAAAGTATGGTAGATAAATTGGGTACTAAATTATTGTTTTCAACTGCATGTCATCTGAGGTGGTTATTGGTTAGAGTTATTATTTATAAGAATTTTAAGTCATAAATTGGGTAACAAATTATTGTTTTCAACTGCATGTCATCTTTAGATTAATGAGCTGGTTAATAGAACATTACGAGCATTGCTTAGGGCTATTATTTGTAAGAATATTAAGTCTTGGGATGAATGTATGCCACTCATTGTTCTCTTTTTGAAGTTGTTTATGGATTTAATCCACTTACGTGTCTTGATTTGCTTTCGATCATCTAATATTTTTGTGAGTAAAGCAGCCACAAGTAATGCAAATGA
This sequence comes from Cucurbita maxima, assembly GCF_002738345.1. Classification (NCBI taxonomy): domain Eukaryota; kingdom Viridiplantae; phylum Streptophyta; class Magnoliopsida; order Cucurbitales; family Cucurbitaceae; genus Cucurbita; species Cucurbita maxima. The sequence continues at coordinate 2,426 of NW_019272140.1, read as the reverse complement.
GATCAAAATATTGCATAAAGATGGGAATGAGACAATTGAGAAACAAAATTTCAATGTTGCTTCAAGAATTAACAAAGGACGGAATGAAATCATTTTTCAACCTAGTAACTGGGTTTGGATACATTTTCGCAAGGAGTGATTCTCATCTCAAAGGAAGACAAAGTTACATCCAACAGCTAAACGAGATGTCCTGCACCACGATTTACCAGTAGGATTACATGACTATGACGACAAAACTCATGTTTTCATGGGTAGAAAATTGAAGGTTATTTTAGGGGAAGGTTTTCACGATCAGTATATGATACATGACACGATGACCTCTTAGTTCTAAGATCCTAAAAACATAACAAGAAGTAATATCCTAGCTTAAGGTCGCGATTAAGAACCTACTAGTAGGCTACTTACTAAGTTTTACTCACTTTATGTTTATCATTTTTTTTTTCAAGTAACTAATAGTTGGTCGTGGATGAGAGCAGACTTTGGAGTGCGGGCCATGGACTAACCTCTATTTTTAAAATAGTATTTTTTGTTCTTCTTTTGAGTCTGTTTCTTATTTTGTGTTTGTAACGAGTATGTATATATAACACCCCAAACATGAAGAAAATTAGCTCCCATAAGAATAAGTCACTCATGAAAGACCCAAAGGACAGAAATAAAAAAATTAAAGTTTTAAGCAAGAACAAGGGACTTAATCAATTGAGTACCAAGTGATTTCAAGGAGTTAAAAGGGCTTTTAAAAATGATTGGAAAGGGAAAGTAAATGAAAAGGGCAAAAAAGTCATTATATCAATTATAAAAAATCTTTCCCGATTTGTAATTCCATATCTAGAAGGAATCTTAAGATTCAAAATAAGGGGGAAATAATCAAAAAAACAATGAGGAATTTGTAGAAAAATATTAATAAAATATTCAAAAAGTGGAAAATTACCAAAATACCCCTGAAAGAATGGATAATTAGAGAAATACCACTCTAATTAGAATCAGAGCATCTACCATGACCATCCGAGAAAAATCCTTCGAACTTAAATCTCAACCATTAGATCTCCTCCAAAATTTGATATGATCTAGAACGAACATGCACGGATCATCACATCCAACGATTAGTATTCAAAGCTAAGGTCGGTAAGGCTATGATCGAAGTTGATATCTCCGAAAAATTATCAAGAAAGTTCGATCTCTAAATAACGAAGATTCTAGAGCTCTCTATGTTGGTTTAAGCTCCTCCTATAAAGTCTGAAGTAGGAGCAACAATATGTAATAAGCGTTTAGATTATGGGCCTCATACTCTCAGATTTCTTCCAAATTCGAGAGCAATCCTCCACCATTTCTCTTCGAACTTCTAAATAATGAAGATTCTGGAGCTCTCAATGTCGGTTTAAGCATCTGCTATAAAGTCTGAAGTAGGAGCAACAATACGGAATAAGAATCAAGAAAGGTCGATCTCCCAATCGAAGGCAATGAGCATTTAGATTATAGGTCTCCTACTCTTAGATTTCTTCCAAATTCGAGAGCAATCCTCCACCATTTCTCTTCAAACTTATTCCTACAGTTTCTCAACAAGATTACCCACAAGTTTCATGGAAGAATAGAGTGTTGAAAGTGCCCAGAAACCATTCCCCCAATTCAATCCGCCATTGAAGAACTTCAAGAAAAACTTGAAAATCCAATCCGAGGATACATGATGACTCGTCGAGCAAAAATGGTTCCAATCAACTTCTGCATCGCCAAGGAATGCTTCAATAGAAGACCACGAAGAAAAATAACCACGAGAGCATGTTGAGTTAAAGGAAATAGGTTTCGAAATTAAATTAGGGATAAGAGTCGAATTCCTATCTACGATCTCTATTTCTTCAAATTAAGGATTCCTGTAGCTTCAGAGGAAGAAGTTGAGTATGAAGGTGTTAATATAACACATGCGGAAGCAATTTGAATTTTAAGGAACTTTTAGAACGTCAATTATAGTAAATAACTAGCATGTTCATAAGTATTAAAACTTAATGAGTTTGAATACTAACCTTTTGAACTTCAAATTCATTTTTCGTCATGAACCGGTTTCGAACCACTACTAGTGTCTTCTCCACTATCCTCCGCCCTAAGAACGGGATTGTGGAATCCGGTGAGTGAATAAACTTGGAAGGGATTTTGTATATATGAAGAGAGTGATTGTGAGAGATTTTTCTCAAGGTTATTCACCAATAAGAAGACCTTTCATGTATTATGATCACTCTATTTATAGAGTCATGTTTGCATGTTCATGCAAATTTGAGATCACCAAATTTTGACACTCAAAATTCCACTAAAATGTTTGGGATTATGTGACAAGCATGCATGCTTGAGTTAACCAAATTTTGACACTCAAAATTCCACTCAAATTTGAGGGGTTTATTTGGCAAGCATGCAAGTTTGGTTAAACCAAATTTTGACAC
>NW_019272139.1:192706-198740 GCF_002738345.1 Cucurbita maxima | reverse complement strand
CTATTCAGCTGGATGGTATTCTCGTCATCAATATCATTCACTGAGATCAGTTGATGATGCGCAAAGGAAGAAAATTCTTTTATCCTTTTAATTTTTGAATGTTTAACTCATTTATTCAATTCATCGAGGACTTCTTGGGAATTACATTGATTCTATTGTTGTAGGTTCGAAAGATAAAAGAAAGGCTGTTGGAATGAGCTTTCAAAGTAGAAATGATCTACAGGAATGGAGTGCAAGAGTTGTTGAGCGAGGAACAGTAATGGACTTTGACCTAAATTTCCCACCTCCAGATGAGTGCATTGATCCAACTGGCCCTCATCAGGAAGCAACACAGTACTACAATCATTACCAAGGACAAGCTATGGACAATCCCGAGTTTGTCGACGAGGACATAGCTATAATCTCCCCTAGGAAATTTGCTGAGGTATGTGATATTTTGGTAAAATAATTTGAGCGTGTTTCAAACTAGGCCATATAAGAGGATTAACATGGTGACAAATTTTTTAGGCCAGGAAGAACTTTCGACGAAACCACTTTGAGAGTAGCTGTGGTGTTGCCATTAGACGTAATGGTGCTTTCTCAGGTTTGTAGCCTTTTCTTTTATAAGCCTTAAGCTTCCCTATTTGCATTTCAGTTGTTGATTATCTCTCAGGTAGTCTATCTACGTTGCCATTTCCCAATATTTTCTGCCTTTCTGGCAAACTTGAGATGTTCATTGAGGATGTACTTGCATTTTTGGATCATCCTTTTTACTTTTTCAGTCTGGCTAGTCTTCTATATTCTGGATTCAAAAGACTGCAGTGCATATTATGATCATATTTAGTTAGGTAAGAGGAGTTCTATGAGATCTCACATCGGTTGGAGAGGGGAACGGAACATTCCTTATAAGGGTGTGGAAACTTCTCCCTAGTAGACGCGTTTTAAAACCGCGATGCTGATGGCAATACATAATAGACCGAAGCAGACAATGTCTACTCATGGTGGTCTTGGGCTATTACAAATGGTTTCAAAGCCAGACACCGGGTGGTGTGCCAGCGAGGACATTGGGCTCTCAAGGGGGGTAGATTGTGAGATCTCACATCAATTGGAGAGGAGAACGAAGCATTTCTTATAAGGGTGTGGAAACCTCTCCCTAGTAGATGCATTTTTAAACCGTGAGGTTGACGGCGATACGTAATGGGCTGAAGTGGACAATATCTACTAGCGGTGGGCTTGGTCTGTTGAAAGTTTCAATTTTATGAAATTAGATTTCCAAGTTCTTAGCATGCAGCCTATTGTGTTAAAGTTTTTCATATCTTGTCATTAGGACTACTTTGCTTCCTCAGTATGGAACCAAGCATGAGGACAACAGTGAGATTAATTAACAAATTTATTATCGTTTGTTACCCTGTTGCCAATCTGCATATGTTTTCTTACTAACCCGTCTTCAACTATTTTGCAGATTTATCAAGTTTGGCCCCTTTTACAATTTGGCCGACCCTTACAAGCCGCAATAACGTATCTATACAAGAACAAACGATTCACAACTTGGACCTTTGCTTAAGCTGTGAAAGCAGTAGTAAAGCCACAAAGGTAATACTGATTGAACGGGTTACTATTTGCTTTCAAATTTTCGGAGTTGCCTTGCCTATTCATTGTTCAAATCTTTGGCTGCCGTTTTTCTGTCTATATTGAAACTGAATATATGTGTTCTGAAGAATTCAGAGTCCATTTGATAAAAAAAATTCATAATTAGTCGTTGTTTTAGAAAAATGTGATCGTTTACCGAAGATTTATTCTCTTTTTTGCTAATAGAAGTATTAGTCAAATGGGAAAAAATGAAAAAGAACTTTTCGGAACCACTGTTTTTAGTTCAAATACACTTTCAGCTAGCGAGTATGTTCCGTTATCTGTTTATCTCCTTGATATCAATTACGTGGTGGAAATATAGCAGCGAGCAGCTCTAGGAAAATGTTCCTTCAAGTTTTGATCCATAAAGCTAAAAAAAACTGTTTGATTAATCGCCTGTAAATTTGGATTATCATTTAGTTGCACGTTCCTCTCAGGGTTGAACTGGTCTAATCGAAGTCCTTCTCCGGTGCAAACCTCCCAAACAATATGTTACATAGTTTTCTAGAATAGTTTTTTCTCTTCAGATGCTGTCATTCTGCTGTGGCTTATAATATGATCTACGTAGAATTTGCTTCATCTTGTGCAAGTTTCTGTAAAGACCATGTATTGTTCTTAGCCAAGATTGCCATTAATGTGTTGGAGTCAAATTTGTACTTCTTAGCTTCATTCATTCCTTGGAAAAACTAGTTTTCCAATGTGCGGCTACCGTTTTAATCGTTGGAAGTACGTGAATAATATTTTTTCTCGCACATCCAACGGTATAAATCTGACAGTCATATCGTGCCAGCATTCTTTCCATCTATCAGTGAAATTGCCACGGCACGAACTTGGCCAATTGTTTTGGCGAACTCGTAACCAACTTAAGACCACGAAACATTTAAGATCGAATCCCTAATGAGGTTATATCTGAAGTAGATATTTGATGTTTCTCAATCTTATGCAGTTCACTTGGATTTTGCTAGTATTACATCATTTAAACATCTGATTAAACATCATTTTCCATCCCGATTTCTTTCTTAGAGCTTGAAACTAACTGTAAACTCTGTTATTGCAGGCAACAATTGACACAGGCATCCCTTCTGCACTTGCACAAACTAGCAGCAGCCTCCCACCTGCAGCATCCTCGGGTTTGCGGTGCGCAATCTGCATGGAAGCATTGGTTGAAGAAACAACAACCAAATGTGGGCACGTTTTCTGCAAGAGTTGCATCGAAACAGCCATAGCTACCCAGCACAGATGTCCTATATGTCGGCGTAAGCTTCGAAAACGAGATATTATCCGAATTTACCTACCGTTTTGAACATGAAAATATGAATACAAATAAAAGAATATTGCATCTGTATTCTTTTTCTGATGACGACTAGGCTTGTACTACTTGCACACAGTTGCATTAACAAGTATAGATTTCTTCATTTCTTTGTTCTTCTTCTTCTTCTTCTTCTTATTCGTCATCTGTTGTATTGAATCGAAACTACAAACAAAAATTTAAAAATCTCTTTGGTGAGGTGTTTGTTTGTTTGTTTGTATTTGGTTGGATGATTCATTCAAAATTGTTTATTTATTAGTGAATTAATTTGAAGTGCAATGAATTGGCTTTTGGCTCTCTTACTGCTTGTGTCTTGTGGCTTATCAACCTTTTACATTGCTTCTTTATGTCTTTGTATCTTAGCCTGAAGGCGTTTCCAGTTGTCCTGCCTATAAACATTCACTCTTCTTTCTTTAAAGAAACTGGGTAGGTTTTATGGAAGTTCATCCCGCTATGTCTCGGGCCTATTGCTCTTCTAACGTAAAAGGTGGCGGGAAGAAGAGGAATTAAGAAGAACGAGAAAAAGAATCTAAAAAATAGGTGAAGACTAGGAAATTTTCAACCGATATTGATGTCATTTATAACCGTTCAAGCCTATTATTGGACGATATTGTTTGTCATTTGTAACAGTTCAAGCCTATTATTGGACGATATTGTTTGTCACGTATCGTTGTTAGCCTCATGATTTTAAAACATGTTTATTATTATGGAGAGAGTCTAGTCTTATTCCGACTAGTGTCTTGCAACACGTCTACCATGGTAGGGTCTAGCCCTACTCCCGACCAGTATCTTGCACCTCATGATTTTTAAATGTGTCTATTAAGAATAGGGTCTAGTTCTATTCTGACAAATGTCTTGCGACGCGTCTACTATGGAGATAGTCTAGCCTTACTCTCGACCAGTGTCTTGCACCATTGAGTAGATACCCTTTGTATTATAAATATTATTCTCTTTGAGTTTTCCATTCTAAACTTTCCCTTCAAATTTTTAAAATACGCTCGCTAAAAAGAGATTTTGTTTCTCTCTTCGACTGATGCGAGATATTACCATCCTTGATTCTTTAAATTACTTTTTGTATGGTGAAAAATAACATAATTTAGAATAAAATTTATTGATAAATAATCAACAAGTTACGTTCTCTGAAATGAATCCCAGAGAAGATAATCTAATTAAAACAACAGACAAAAATTATTGACTTTTCCAAAAGGAGTTTGACTTTGGAACGTTTTTATTTTTAAGAATCTTTAAACTTTTGACTTTGAACGTTGAGACTCATGCTGGTTGACTTTTCCTTATCTTACTCTATACTGCATTTGTTTTCTTTATATATATTATTGTCACATTATCCTGATAATTTGAAATATAATATTTTATAATTTAATATATTATATTATTGACCCAAATTATAATTCTAAATTTTTTTTCTCCACATGTTTAGTTATATTTGAGTTAGTTTATTGATTAAATAATTAAACATGGATCATTTCTAAAATTTATTATTATTATTATTATTATATAAATTATGTTCTCATATAATTTTTTTCTTCCCATGTTTATGTTTTTATAATTATAATCAATCATACAGATTTTAAACTTGCTCAAATTTTACGGGACTAATACGTTGTTGATATTAATTAAAAAAAAATATCAATATATTAAAATGGAAAGATTATATATATAAATAGAATATTACAATAGATTATATATATAAATTTTGCACGACTACTATCCTTACCATTAAAAATTTTACGTGTTATGTTGAAAGGGCTAATATGTTCGCAATATTAATTAAAAAAAATTAATATATTAAAATGAAAAGATCATATATATATATATATATATATATAAATAAATAAATTAGGTTGGTTGGGTGGAAGATTAAGTTAAAATTTGAAATTTTAAAACCGAATATTATAATATAAAATATATATTATAATATTCTTTCAAATAGTTATATTTAGAATTATTATTTAGATTTTTTTTTTCAATTGGAAATAAATTTAAATAATAATAATAATAATAATAACANCTCTCTTACTGCTTGTGTCTTGTGGCTTATCAACCTTTTACATTGCTTCTTTATGTCTTTGTATCTTAGCCTGAAGGCGTTTCCAGTTGTCCTGCCTATAAACATTCACTCTTCTTTCTTTAAAGAAGCTTGGTAGGTTTTATGGAAGTTCATCCCGCTATGTCTCGGGCCTATTGCTCTTCTAACGTAAAAGGTGGCGGGAAGAAGAGGAATTGAGAAGAACGAGAAAAAGAATCTAAAAAATAGGTGAAGACTAGGAAATTTTCAACCGATATGAGATTTCACAATCTACCTCACTTCGAGGCCAATGTCTTCACTAGCACACTACTCAATGTCTGACTCTGATGTCATTTATAACCGTTCAAGCCTATTATTGGACGATATTGTTTGTCATTTGTAACAGTTCAAGCCTATTATTGGACGATATTGTTTGTCACGTATCGTTGTTAGCCTCATGATTTTAAAACATGTTTATTATTATGGAGAGAGTCTAGTCTTATTCCGACTAGTGNAGAGAGTCTAGCCCTACTCCCGACCAGTATCTTGCACCTCATGATTTTTAAATGTGTCTATTAAGAAGAGGGTCTAGTTCTATTCTGACAAATGTCTTGCGACGCGTCTACTATGGAGATAGTCTAGCCTTACTCTTGACCAGTGTCTTGCACCATTGAGTAGATACTCTTTGTATTATAAATATTATTCTCTTTGAGCTTTCCGTTTCTTTTTTCGACTGATGCGAGATATTACCATCCTTGATTCTTTAAATTACTTTTGTAAGGTGAAAAATAACATAATTTAGAATAAAATTTATTGATAAATAATCAACAAGTTACGTTCTCTGAAATGAATCCCAGAGAAGATAATCTAATTAAAACAACAGACAAAAATTATTGACTTTTCCAAAAGAAATTTGACTTTGGAACGTTTTTATTTTTAAAAATCTTTAAACTTTTGACTTTGAACGTTGAGACTCATGCTGGTTGACTTTTCCTTATCTTACTCTATACTGCATTTGTTTTCTTTATATATATTATTGTCACATTATCCTGATAATTTGAAATATAATATTTTATAATTTAATATATTAT